>NW_026057580.1:117824757-117888327 GCF_023721935.1 Panthera uncia | reverse complement strand
GCAGGCGTTTTTCCATTGGGGGGGCAAAAACGAGGGGAAAGCAAGAAGGGAAACCGGGGGGGGGGGGGGGGGGAGAGAAGGAGCGGGGGTGGGGCTGTCCCTGGGGACCCTCCGTGTGCTGTGAAGCCTGCACCCGAGGCTGTGGCCGTGCACCTGAGCCGGGGGAGGGGGCGTCCAGGGCACCCGAGACAAGTCTAGAACTGGACCCGCGTGTGGCAGCTGTGTGATAAAGGAAGCATCTCAGATTAGCGGGGAAAAGATGTGTTTCCCTAAGTGGTGTCACTAACTGGGGAGGCACGTGGAAAAACATAAAATGGGATCCATCCCAAGACAATATTCTAGGATGTTCCAGGCGGGTCGTAAGTTTAATGTGAAGTCAAACCACACAAATATCAGAACACGTGGGTTTATTCTTCTCTAACCTGGTGGCCTTTGTCACTATAATTAAGTTAACAGGGGGACAGCTTTGGCACAGGTAAGAGCTTTCAGAAGCAAAAACAAGACAAAATAACAAACTTGGAAAAACGGTTGCAACTTAAATCACAGACAAGAGATCAGTATCCCTAACATACAAAGTGCTCCGGAAAACAAAGAAAAAGGCCAATGCTGATTGTGTTGTAACATCTCCTTCCGTTTCTTACGTGTTCCTTACGAAGGAACATGTTCCCTGTATTTCTTCTTATATCAGAAGTCCTCTCTGTATCTTGTAGAAACACATCTAGAGACGCAAGCTCACTGGAGAAAAAGCTGCAGGAGGCTGTTAGCTGCCCGACAGGGTGTCCGGCCTCCCACCAGAGAAGCTGGGTGGAGGCCAGAAGCTGGGAGGCCCCAGGTTCAGGCACGTCCTGGCGGGAAGCTGTGGGCACGGGGGTCGGGGGGTGGCAGGGCAGCTGACCGGCAGGGCCAACCCAATCTTCACTTGCCAGGGGGAAGGCGAAGCCGTCCTGGGGGTCCTCTCCACACGGCCAGCACCCCCACTGTCTCCAGGGTGCGCCCGGCCACACTGCGGTCCTGACCCTGTGGGGTCTCTGACCCTCTGCTCCTATCTCCTCTGTGCCTTTGACCCTTTTGTCTCCCTACCGGAATGTCCTCTCTTCTCTGCCTGGTTAACTCCTGGTTAACAGAACGTCAGGACCAGTGCAGACACCGTCAGCTCACCTCCAGCCCCGCCAGCCCGTAACATGAGCTCAGGGAGGGCTCGAACTCACGACCCCAGGAATCGACGCAAACGTGGGGACGTCACAGCATGAATGCGTGTAACGGGGGTCACAGCCAAGAGTCCTTCAACTACCTGATACGTCCGTTATGCTCAAAATAATGAAATTACTTCTTATGTTTCTTATGGCATTTTGGGTCAATGGCTGCCACTTTTAATTTGCCATTTTAAAAAATAATAATGTATTTTTATCCCACTTAGAAGATAGCAGTGGTCTTCTGACTCTGGGCCCGTTCATACTTTTCCTGAATTTTTTAGGAAGGAACGTATTTTCCCCTTCACACATATTTATTTTTAAAAAGGAGCTAAGTACTGAAACTGTTGAGAGTTTCTTTCAACCCTGAAATAAAATATTTTGACATTTATTAGTTCCGTCAAAAGCTCTTATAAAATAAACAGTGTTCTGATTTCATAAGACCCATATGTTCTGCTGATTTTGAAGTGGGACAATCCTGAATAAATTCTTCCCCAAAATAAATTCTTACGGAGATTTAAATGTGAATTATTGCTTCTTGCTTGGATGGACAGCGACTGGCGCAAATTCCTTCCTTTCTTTTTTTTGTTCAGCCCAAACACCACAATCGAGACCTTCTCCTTCAGTCTGACCCCAGTGTGTATGGCGTGCTGCCCCCCCCCCCCCGGCTCCCCAAAACAGGGTCCCCGTGACACCGACAGACGCGTCCCCGCCCCCAGCGGCCTGCCCCCCTTCCCGGGTCCCACGGCCGCGGCAGGCACACGACGGCCCAGACTTGACCCTGGAAAGGCGTGTGAGCGGCCGGCCCTGGCTTCTCCACCTGCGGTGCCCGCCCAGGGGCTCCTGACAAGGCCAAGCCCCGGGACCTGCACAGACGTGCTTGGAACATGTGAGAAGCCACAGGAACACGAGGGGGATTGAAGACCCGCCCCGTGGCAGCGGGCTGGGGTGGCATGGCCCTCCTCGCCCTCCTCTTGCTCGGAGCGTGGACAACACAGGACCGGAAACGCCCGGCGAGACACAGGTGGCCCTGAAGGCCCACGGGAGGGAACGTTCCGGGTGCACGAGGAGAGGCAGCCGGGCTGCGGACGAGAAGCTGGAGCTGACAGCTGGCCCCTTTATATGAGGAAGGCCCCCTTTCCCTGGTGGTGTCGTGTCTGAAGCCCACAAGGCCACTTCAGCTTTCTTGTTAAAAAAAGCATCAGAGTGTACGGATTGAATCAGGACCCACACGTCAGAATTAGCCCACTTGCCTCCTAAGGTCTCCTTGAAACATTGACTGTATTTTTAAAATGGATCCCGCGCTTCGGCCACGGAGGCGGCAGCTCCGTGGGCACAGACGAGTGCACACAAGGCCGCCACCGAGATGGAGAGCAGCTCTCAGCACGAGTCGCCCCCGTGGCCTCCCCTGTGGCCTCTCTTGTGGCCTCTCGGTGGACAACCCCTCCCGCCTCCCAGCTCCTGGCAGAGTCTGGCTTGTTCTCCACCCTCAGGCCTTCGTCTCTTCCAGAAGGTCCGGGTCACATAGAAAGCGCGTTTCGTGTCACAGAACACCGTGTCCAAAGGGGCGGTGCCACCTTTGTCCGCATCAACCACGCTGACACCTCCAGCCACCAGCCCGTGGTTTCGGCATTGGGCCACGTGGACCGGTGGCTTCCAGCCAGCCCTCCCACGTAACTGAGGACGTCGGCGTCTCTCGGCTGCAACGTTTGTACTGACACTTTGCCCACCTGCTTACAGCGTGGTCTGTTCTCTTCCTTTCTGGGTACAAGTGCTTGGTAAGCTTTGTGATTTCCAAAGGTTCGCTCTGGCCTGGGGCTCCCCTGCCCTTTCTCCTGGTGACGTCACACACACAGAGCGGACGGTGTCTGCGGCAAAGCCCGATACATCGTTTTCTTGTATAAATCGCGCTTTTTGTGGCATTTCTGGGAACTCTTTGCTTAACTCGAGGTCACAAAGACTTTTCTCCTGAGTCATCTTCTGAAAGTTTTGTGGTTTTATGCGTTATATTTAGGTCTAGATTCCATGTCAGTTACTTTTTTGCAAAAGGTGTGACCCACAGGGGCGCGTGGGTGGCTCAGTCGGTTGGGCGTCCGATGTCAACTCAGGTCATGATCTCGTGGTTCGTGGGTTGGAGCCCCGCATCGGGCTCTGTGCTGACAGCTCAGAGCCTGGAACCTGCTTCTGATTCTGTGCCTCCCTCTCTCTCGGCCCCTCCCCCGTTCGCACGCGCTCACGCTTTCTCTCTCAAAATAAATACACAAACACTGAAAAGTGTGGTGCACAGATCAAGGCTCATTTCGTGTTTGCAGGCTCACCCACTGCTTCGCCACTACTTGTCGCAAAGGCAAGCTTGGGGCGCCTGGGGGGCTCAGTCAGGCTTCGGCTCAGGTCATGATCTCACGGTTCGTGAATTTGAGCCCCGCGTCCCGTTCGCCGCTGTCAGCGTGGAGCCTCCTTGAGATTCTCTCTCGCCCCTCTCTGCCCCTCCCCCACTCACCATCTCTGTCTCAAAATAATAAATACACTTAAACAAACAAAAAAGACAACACATGCTTTCTCCACTCAATTGCCTTTGCTCATTAGCAATTAGTGCAAATGATGGGATAAATTGTGACTTTCATTAACCAAATGCTAACGCAAGATTTATATTTGTGTGACTTTGTTTTCTGTGTCAAAGCACTTACCTCTCAAAACTGTAAGTGTTATTAATCGGCGGGTGAGCGGCCCGATCACATTTCACCAGGACTGTTTCCTAATAAAAAAGCGTAAACAAGGCAGTTAAGACACAGCCAGTGCTGCACTGGTAACACTGAGCAGGGGTTGACAGACCGCAGCCCAGCCCTCGGGCCAATCCAGCCTGTCGCCAGTTTTTGTAAACAAAGTTTTGGTGGAACGCAGCCACGCCCGGTTTACGGATTGTCTACGGATGCATTTTACTGAACCGCACAATTGAGTAACTAAGACAGCGACCAGATGGTCCCCAGAGACTGTAACATTTCCTTCCCCTCTAGGGGACACGCCGGCCGGGCGCCGGTACGAGAGGAAAGTCGCCTCCGCGAGGAACGCCCAGAGGAGCTCGTTCTCTGCTACAGACGGGGGTGGGGGGGCGGGGGGGGGAGGTGCAGCGGCCCAGGGAGGGGCCTCTGCGGGCACTTGACCTCTCGAGTGAGGCGTGAGACTCTCCCAGGACCGACGAAGTCCCATCTCGGACATGTTATAATTTCATTATAACTGGTGGCGCTAAAAGTTTTTCTTTTAAAACGCATGGAATTTGGGTCTTGTCCCGCTGTCTCCTTCAATGCCATCTTGTGCGGACACGAGCAAAGGCTGTCTTCAACAAGAAACGCAGCATTCGATGACTTCTCCTGAAGCGCAGAAACAAACATACACATTCCGAATGGGTTCCACTTCTAAGGCAAAATGCAAATTCATGACCAGGCCTGTAGCAAGAAGTGAAGACCAACCAACATTTGATTTTTCCGTGACAGCCACTGGAGGGTGTGCCTTCCCGGCTCCCTGCGGGTCCCTTCACATATACGCGTATCTGCAAAAATAAATGCGCGTCCAGAAGGCGGCCTGGGTAGGCGCTGAGGGCATAAGCTGTGGAATTCGATGCCATTTGTTCTACACGTGGTTGTTACTTCCCGCCAGCGGCGCGGGCCGGGCCGTGGGAGCCGCGTGCGGTTGCGTTTGGATCTGCGAGGGCCGCCGGTTCGGGTGCTGACCTGGCCAGCGAGGTGAGGCCGCGCCGTCCCCGTGATCAAACGTGAAATGCTACAGGCACACAGGTGTGCGTGTGGGTGAGACGGGCTTTGAAAAAGTTACTCAGCGGTGGCCTTGCCAACACACTCGATAGTTAGGCCTTGGATTTCACCGGAAGCATCTCGCGTGGGCCTTCCCTTCCCGACACCCCTTGCTGCTGCTGCTGGGGCGGGGGGTGGGGGGCGCGGGCTGACGAGATGGTCCCTGGCTTCCCCCCTGCGCTGGTCTCTCTGTCTCCAGCCCAGCGGCCTTCCTTCCAGTCCACGCTTTACGTCACTGCCTTGGAAATCTTTCCAACATGTACATCAGACCAGAAGGGGATAAGTCACCTCAACCGACAAGTGTGAGGAGCTAGTGACAGGACATCAAGCTGTGGGCGCACCATTCAAGGCCTTATCTCAAGCTGCCAGCCGGGGTTGGCAGAGTGGGAAGCCGTTTGCTACCATTAGGAAAAATACGTCAGAGCAGAAAGGGCCGGAAACCCGTCCACGGGGACTTCGGCCAGGACGGAGCAGCGGTCCGTGACTGGGGCCCCCCGTCCCGTCACACGGCCGCCGCTGCCCGGGCACCTTATCTAGTTACTATCCGAAGGTTTGGGGGTGGCTATGTCTGAACACGGCTTTCAAGGAAGAGGTCTTATCCTCAGGGGAGTCGCTAACGGAGAGTTCAGTTCTCCACTGAGGATTTATTGGGCTCCGACAGTGTGCCAGAAGCTGCCGCAGGGGCTGTCTGTCCCCTTATGATATCAGTAATATTAGTATATAATAACAGTAATACCCCCGTGAAGGAAGCAGCTCCTAAATCTTAAAAAAAATTTTTTTAATGTTTATTTATTTTTGAGACAGAGAGAGGGGCGGGGGGGACAGAGAGAGAGAGGGAGACACAGAATCTGAAGCCGGCTCCAGGCTCTGAGCTGTCAGCACAGAGCCCGACGCGGGGCTCGAACTCAAGAACCATGAGATCATGACCTGAGCTAGTCAGACGCTCAACCGGATGAGCCCCCAAGGCGCCCCTCCTAAATCTTTTTAACTCCCAAACTCTGCAGGAAGACGCAGGACCGAGCAGTAAGGCACTGACACCGTCTTCAGAGCAGAAGCCACACCTGGCACCCGGACCCAGGATCTGACCACCAGCCTCGGCCCCTCACTCCCCACTTGAGGCATATTTTCGTGGTGGTATTCCTTTAATTTTGTGCCAAGACGTAACCCTAGCCCCTCAGGATGAACGGCGCAGAAACACACACCCCAAAGTGTTTTACTGACGTCTTCAAATGTCTGCGTTTTAACCATAAAGAAAAACAAATGGAAAATGCTAAGGTTTACAACGTCTCACCCAAAAGCTCAAGGGACACCCTATAAGGAACATAAGAAGCCATAAAAACAAGCATGAGTCCAGAAGCTTCCCTGGCTATTTAGAATGTCATCCTACAGTGTGATCACTAGATTTTAAGCAACATCTGAAATGATTCCAAGAGCAAAGTCTCATTTTCCCAAACACAGCTTAAATGTTCTTCCCTTCCTTTCCGAATAAATGCCTCCTCGTTCATAGCACTCAACGCCCTTCTCCTCACAAATAAGATTCATTTCCCGTGGCCTTTTAAGATAATTTCCCTTCATCCAAAATTTCAGGCTCTTGCCCTCTGGCATCCTTCCTCCCGGGAGGGGAGCGGCCGGGTACTCCGAGATGGTCAACGCAGAGCTGCGGGCACCGCTGTGATGGGCACACCTGCCTCATGGAATTGCAAGGCTCCACGGGGGGGCATGTGGCAGGCGCCCGGCGCAGTCGGTCGTCGTCTTCCTGACGTTATACCAGTATTCTAGGTACTTATAAACATTGTATAATTTATAGGTTTTATTGGCATCTACATCAATATTCAATGCAAGACACTATCGAGATAAAATTTGAACTGGTGATGACCTCAGACGGGGAGGGGAGGAGGGGGTCACGTAAATCATTGCCACGCTCCAGTTTCCAGGCTGGGCGACGGATTCGCAGAAGTGACCCACAGGCTGGGCCGAGTGTTCCTACGCTCCCAGACGTCTTCCCACGGCATCCCCTCGGAGATCAGGGACCCAGCCTGGGAGGGTGTCCACTCGCAGGGCACACGTGTGTGCGAGTGCACGTACCGGTGTGCTGGTCCGTGGCCACTCGGCGGAGAGGGGACAAGACGTGGGCCCCAGCCTGCTGGCTGCTTCAACGCCTGGCCGTGGCATCCAGCCCCACCTTGCCCATCACCCGGCACCGCAGGGGCCGCCAGGACCACAGACAGTCACCGGCTCGCACTTCTTGAAGGTCTTTGGGTAAGAAGCAGCCACAGACTTCTTCACACCTAGTATAGACCCTATTTGCTAATTCGGACTCTGGTACAACTTGTTGTGTGACCCTGGGTGCTCATTTATCTTCTCGAAGCCCCATTTCCTGCCATCTATAAAATGTGCCGGCAACGGGGTCGGCCCTCGTGCGCCTCACAGAATTCGCTAAGTCCACGGTTCTAAAATTTGGATAAATTAGTTACCTACGAATGGAGAAAATATTAGGAACTCTGTAGTACCTACTCCAGAGACGTTACGCAGAAGAGGGTCATTTCCAGACACCGAGTGAAATAAGGACAGTCCAGTGGAGGGCACTCGGCCGTGGCAATGGGTCTTCCGGCAGAGGGGTGTGTCCTTTCCTGGGATGGTGCGCATGCTGGAGACGGGACGAGGGAGAAATTCTTTGTGAATCCGATTTAAAGCCATGAAATAACTGACCAGTAGAAGAAAATGTAAAATATAGAGCTTGAGCTTGAAGTAAGCTGATGGGAAGAGAAAGAGAATTTCTTCCTTAAATCCTTGTAACTCCTTAAAAATGCAAACATCTTTTTCTGATCAAAGTCTGTATAAGTCACACTAGCTGTTGTAACGATTTTCAATTCTTCACAACTGGTTCATATTTGAGACACTAAATCTGGGTTCTAGAAAGCCCCTCTTACACCCACAATTTCACCGCAGGAAAGAGCAGATTTCACAGGCGTCAAGAAGCCGAGTGACAGAGCCGAGGTGCACGGTTAGCCTGTGACTCCGGTCTTCCGATTCCTATCCTGTTTTGTTGGTGGCAGAACGGATAATAAAGCCCCAGGCTGTGGAATGAACTAGAAGCGTGTGTACCATTCACTCGTGCGCACGGAGACACGGCCATGCCAGATCTAGTGTCATGGTGAACAGAGGGTGAGGCCTACACACGGGGGTGCGGATGAACTTCACAAATTGGCGGCAGAAAATTATGCGCGATTCCACCAAGAACCCCAGAGAAGTAAATAGATGCGGGGGTGGGGGGGACACAGATGGTCTCATTCAGACTGGGATGCCCGGGCAGGCTGAGCGGAAGGGCATTCTGGAAGGAGGAAAGCGCATGAGTCCTGCAGGCAGCGAAGGGCTTGTCACGTTCAAGGCCAGTGTAGCTGGGAACAACGCGTATGTTCCTCTGCACAGAGGTCAGAATTGAGACTTTCCAGTTTCTTCTTCAAGCCAGGAGGCCCACGTATCTGACCAAACTGCATCTTCAAGGACTGCTCTCCCCAGCCACAGAGCAGGTCGGAGATTCGGGAGGGTGAGGTCGGCGAGGCCCAGGGACAGGAGTGTGGCCCCAAGTGTGAGAGCGATGGGAATGAACTAAATCAGACCCAGGGGAGATTCCTCCTGCAGAACCGACAGGATCTGAGGGGCACTCATGAGGCAAGAGTCCACAGGGACTCCCACATTTCTGGCACCAGACACCGGGTGGATGACTTTCCCTTGCGAAGATGGGGAGACGGGAGTAAGGGTGTGTCCGCAGGGAAAATGCGGAGCTCAGGTTGGGATGTTCTATGTTTCAGCTCATGCAAGCATCCCCAAATACCGGCTCGAGACGCAGAGGTCTCCCTCAGCGTGCTTTCGTGCCTCATCCCACCAGACACCGGAATATCCGGGGCGTGACCGCACGTCTCTGCCTTCTGCGTGAGCCGAAGCTGCTGGCAGATGTCGCCGCCATCACCGTTACGGCGAGGACCGGGTGAGCCTCGGTTAGGGGACAAGTTAAGGACCCTATGAAACTTTGATCATTAACAATTTTGTCTTAGGGATGTCAAACCCATCAGTCTTTGTCACGCGCCTCTCAGAAAATGTTTTTGACCTCAGCTGCAGATATTTGCAGGAGAATCATTTGACCCCTAGGCTTCCTTAGCTGTATTCGGAAAGTCAAGCCTGTGACTGTCAAACTGAATGGCTTGATAAGAGTGAAAAATAAGGGGGAGCCACAGACAAGCAGATAAAGCTGCAAATCTCTTCTTCCATATCTGATTGTCAAACAAGCAGATGCATGTTAAGTGGGAAATGCACCTAACTAACCCTGAAGACAGCCACCGAGAACTAGGGACAGTGGCCAGACTCCTCCCCGCGAGACTGATTTTATTTACAGTGTGAATCGCCAACGATTCAATGTTGGATTAGGTCGCAAACTGCAACGCAACACTGTGCCACACGTGTGACACAGACTCTCACACTCTTCAGACTCGGGAGCACCCGTGGGAGCCCAGAGCCCGGAGGTCACTACACTGACCGCTCGCCTTCTCCGCACATTTAGTGACACAAAGCTCCAGAACCAGCAGCTCGATTAAGTTAAAACACAACTTGGGTTCCACTCAGTCCTTTAAAGAAAATCCAAAATGACCCAATCAAAAGAAATGTTACCTTGATGCGTAAAATATAAGGAAACACAAAACCCTCAAACTTCTGAATTTGAAAATTCAGTGGGAATTTGACAGGAACCGGAGAGGACAGTCACGAGGTGAACACACGACAAAGAACATCTATAATAGAAAGCAGGGACGACAACAGGTCTTTATAAAGCACGTGAGGGCCAGGTCTTGGGCTCGGAATACATTCTCCCACTAAAAACTGAAGGTCAACCAGTACACCCGCAGATCACGCACGGTGCAGAAAGGACCAGTGCTTGACCACGGATACTCCACGTCTCCGCCTATAGAAGGAGATTTAACAGGATGCATCAGGGCTCCTTTTCACTCAAATTCCTAACAATGAGAATTTAATTTGTCTCCTTTTGCTTGACTCAGTCGTACTGGTGTTTAAGGCGACAGACAACGCATCAAGTGACAGACAAAAAAAAATCCTTCAAAACAAGGACTTTTTAAAGTGCTTATTTGCAGAGACTGTTGAAAGAGTTTTCGATACCGCTCTAACGGTTTCCTGGGCTGCTGTGTAAAAAGAAAGCCGTCGATCCGTGAACCGAAGTGGCTTTAGGAAGAGTCACCGCAGATTATGACATGTGACCACCATAAGACAGACTCCAACGACGGACCTTGTCGGGGGGCGGGGGGAGCAGCCCCTCGCGGCTTCCACCCGGCACCGCCGTCTAGAGGACCAGGGTCTGGGCATCAATACAGCTGAGAGTTCACCTTCCACACGCTTTCTAGACTCATGCAGCAATGGTCATAACAAGCGGCAGTGAAGTGTAAGCCCAACGTATCTTCACGTTTATTTACGGAGACGCTCAACCATGCACAAAACTGGAGGAAACAGGATACTGAGAGCCCTCACCCAGCACTCTTGGCATTTGGCCCATCTTGTTTTATACAGATGCTCAACCCACCTCCCATTCCCCTGGCATATTTTAATTTAAATACCAGACAACACAGCATTTGATTCCGCTTACGAGGACTCAGTTTTTCAGCACAGCCCCCATGCCATCACCATCTCACTTCAGGCAGTTAGTACAAACCCACACGTAGTCTAATTTCTCTGGTTGTCCCCAAAATGTGGTTTACAGCTGACTTGTTCAGAGACTGTGATTACGAGCCTGGGGCGTCTCCCATTCTGCCTCCTCTGCCCTTCTTGGCGTTACTGATTTCTCAGAGGAATCGGGTCACTTGTCCTGTGAAGTGTCTCACGTTCTGACTTGGCTGATTTCTTTCCTCTTGTTCAAAATGGCAGACCCCCAGACTCCATTAGATGTGGGCTCAACTTTGCAGCCCAGTCTCTTCACTGGTGGGACTGTAGCACCTCATGGCCTGTGGCCACCTCGTCACATCTCAGCGTCTCTCTGTCTGTGACCTCATGGCCCATGGCCACCTCCTCACGTCTGAGTATCTCTCTGTCTGTGAAACTTCGAGTGCTCTGGGTTCTGGAACCTTCCGTGGTAAAGATCCTGCTGTCCCCTAACCGTCTAGCACCCGCTGAAGACTGTCACCCAGACCTATTAGGGCTTTTGAGTGGTGACTTCTATTCTTATCACTTACTCTGAATTGATTAGCTAGAATCTTCTGAAAAGAAAAACTTTCTGTCGTAGTACTTGTGAACTGAAGGTTTGCGTAGAATTCTGTACTTTTTCAACCTGGCTCCAGTCACGTCTTGAGCTCCATTATTTCACCCTACGTCAGTGGGCATCCCTTCTGCATTTGTGGACACAACCCCACCGTCTTCCCTACTCGCTTTACTGCCCGGCACAGCCTGTGTCCCGGGCGCGTCCTGTACTCCCAGCAGGTGGAAACCACGGTCTGGGTGCTGGGCTTCCCACTGTCGCTTCCAGGCCTTTTGGGTCGATAAAGCTAAGAAACACGCAGGTTCTAAAGAGAAAACAAAATTGTGGGCTGGTAGCAGACACGTCCGTTTCATAATTTTAAAACGACACGGTTCATGAGGAGCCACGTCGGTTCCACGCTTGCGTTTCTTGCCTTATGCTCAGACCACAGGTTCCGTCCTTTCGTGCGCTGGCTGACTTGGGGGCTGGAAAACCAACGAGAGCAGAGCGGCTTTCCTGACACACACACACACACACCCACAGTGAGGAGGCCCGCGGCTTCGCACAAGGGACGCGCACCCAGCCTGCGTTAATTTCTTGCTCCAGTGGAAATCCGGACACAGAACCCATCTTTGCTATCTGAGGAGGCACGGAATAAAGGGGGAAACTCTCCTGTGTTCACCCGTCTCTGGTTTACGCCCAGGGGTGGACGTTTCTGGGGCCCACGGGAACCACCACACAGAGAGCTCCTCCAAGTGCGGCGTGCTGGAGATGTGACTCACGTCATCGACGGCGTGGACCACTTCCGCAGGCACAGAGCTGGGGGTAAAACAATGACAATAATGACCACGCACATCACTGTGGGGGGTCCTTCTCTTTCCCTAATCCCCAAACTCTTCTCTGCCACTGTCATTTCTGCCGGGCCCTCCTTTTGTGGTCGCTTCCTGTCCTTCCCCCCCCCCCCCCCGCCCCCGTCCTCTCCTTGCCTTTGGGTTTGTCTCGTCACCCCTACTTCTGCCCCTCACCCCTGCTCTTGTATCAGCATCTCAGATTTTCTCCCTGCTCCTCATTCTCGTCTCTCCTCCGTCCTTCCCACGTTCTCCGCCGTTTTCTCTTCTGCCTCTGCTTTTCATTCTACGTTCCCTTCTTGTGTCGTGCGGGGGAGACGGACAGATCTACGACCCGATGCCTCCCGCAAGTGCAGCTGTGGGGCTGACTGATGTGCACACAACGTCACACCAAGGTCTCCGCCTTGAGGACCCTGGCCGTTTGAAGGCAATCATGAATCTGGCAAAAGGCAACGTGTCGCAGAAACGGAAGCTAAATGAACGTAAATGATGTAGGAACACAGGCACAAGGTCAGGAAGCCGCTCGGGAAGCTCTGAGAAGCTAGACAGCCAGGAGCAACAGCGTCCGGCAGAACTCCCCGCAACGGCAGACACGTTTCTGTGTCTAAGCAGCGGCCCGACATCAGCAACGGGAAAGCTACACGTACGTGAAAACACCACAGTCTGGAGCTGCTGGCTGCTGTGTTTCCAGGTCCTTGGACCTCTGACAAACGGTACACGGCAACCAGTCAGCACGGCACATACGTGTTATGCCCACAAAAAGAAAAAAATATGCAACCACTGTCAAAAAGGTACAAATTGTATTTCATGCTGCAGGACTGACCAAGGGCCTTCTAACGACCTTCCCAAGCCAAGTGCTAGACCGTATGATGCAAACGTCAGTGTGGCCCGAGTGAGGCCCTTACAGCAGAGCAAGGCTTGGGCAGACGAGGGCAGGACCCTGACACGAGCCACCTCACAGGGCAGAAGGCAGTGCCTGTTCGCTGCGGACCTGCTGACGGGACTGACCTAACGCAAGCAGGGGACAGTGTGAGGAGGCGTCCCCGATGGAGGGCCTACAATGTGGAATCCGTCTGGCTACAAGGGGGAGAAATTCCCACCGGGGTTGTTTCCTCGTGGGAAGAAGGGAAAGTCATACTTAGTAGGGTTTTCAAGCAAACGGCCAACCAAAATGATTCCAGATAATTCCGTTATTCATTAATACCGTCAAAACTCTAGGTCACAAGGGGCGCCTGGGTGGTTCAGTCGGTTGAGCGTCCGACTTTGTCTCAGGTCATGGTGTCAGAGTTCATAGGTTCAAGCCCCGCCTTGGGCTCTGTGCTGATGGCTCAGAGCCCGGAGCCTGCTTCAGATTCTGTGTCTCCCTCTCTCGCTGCCCTTTCCCCACTCACACTCTGTCTGTCTCTCTCTCTCTCTCTCTCTCTCAAAAATAAACAAACATTTAAAAAATTAAAAAAAAAAGAAAAAAAAAGCGTAGGTCACAAACACAAGCTGAGTCAGTACTAGTTATGTTTCTGCGCCCCTGAGGGGCCTCTAGGGTAAATACGGGAGGGTGCTCCTCATACAGAGAGAGGACCAGCGAGAGCCTGGCCCTGCCGGGCACCGAAAGAAGGCTGGCCGCGTCGGTGGTCCCGCTGCATCATGATGAGCAAGGCAGCTCCCCACCTACCCCCCACCCCAGGGACAGACACATCCTGCTTTGGGGCCAAGGGTAGGAAGATGGGAGGCGTGGGCGATCGCTGCATTTTCTATTGTGTTCCTTAAAACACACACACACACACACACACACACACACACACACACGATGCGAAAGCAAATTACCTGTTCTGTGAAGCTGGATCCTCGGGTTCCTCATCAAAAGGCAACAAAGGGCGGATCCGGCAGTGAACCCTGATATTCCCTTTCAGCTCCTACGACAATAGAGTTTGTCCCTGTGAGCTCAGGGGCAAGGCTGAGCGGACGGTCTATTTCCTCAGAGAACGCGGCCTGACGACCGCTTCCCCGGGACGTGAGCGTCGCGTTCCCCACCCACACCTTGGCTTCTGATCAAGTCCCCACGGAGTGGCACTGAGCAGTCAGTGTTATTTTAGGCTTTTTAAACATCCACACTGAAGCGTGTTCACTTGGCAAACCATCATCGTGTGGTGGCGAGTGTCCAGAAACCACCTCTCGATGGGGACCCGCGCCAAATTTCTGAGGCATTTTGGGAGAAGTTTCTGAGACCTGGTACTTTTCCAGACCCCGCCAAGTGTTCACCCAAATCGTGGCACGATGTGGTACTTCAGAGACAAAGGGCAACGATGTGGGACAACAGCTCCACGTGCCCCCACGTGGAAGAAGGGAGCACGTCCGCACGGCCCGGCTCGCCTCGGCCAGGCTGTGCCCAGACCCCCCGACGGCGCGGGTCTACCACGTCTGGGTGCCCCTGGCTCCACGCTGCACCCCGCTCTCTGGCACTGTGCGCGCGTCCTTTGCCCGCTGGTCCTTTCACAGCGACGGGACCATAACGAAGATGTCTATTCTTCCTCCACACAACAGCGTCAGAAACTCGAAGTCCGCCACCGTGTCCTCCAGAAGCCATCCTTCTCCACTCACTCCCGGGGCCCTCGCGCACCTCTCCCTTTTTCTCTGCAGCAGGGCGACACTGCTGTCCAGACCAGGGACCAAAAGGCACCAAGATGCTTAGAAAGTGCGGGTCGGCGGGAAGCGTGCATGCGCCCCGGTGTCACGGTGTAGAGCTCGGCCCAAGGAGTGGCTCAGGCACAGGGAGAATTACTCCCAGGCGGGTCTGGCCGTGGAGGGAGCCCGGGGACGGGAGAGAATCTTCCCAGGAACCACCGGGTCCTGGGGCTGCTGGTCCACGGGACTGTGAGCCGGGCCGGGGTTCAACCACACCACCGAACCTCACGGAATTTCACCCACCAAACCGTCAGCTCTGGCCTCACGGCGTGCAGAAACGAACACCTGAGTGTGCACACTCTGTGGGCCGCAGAGCTCAGCCCGTGGACGAACGTGAGGGGGCCATGCTTTGCGCCCTGCGGATGGGGGAGGAAGAGCTGGGGCCAGGGCTCGCGAGGAAGGCAGCGCTCTGAGAATCCTAGGTCCGGTGCCCCCTGCGTGGCCCTCTGCCCCCCCCCCCCCGCCCCCCCGGCCCCCCCCCCCCCGGCCCCCCCCCCCCCCCCCGCGCCCCGGTGCCCCCCCGTGTTGCCCTCCACCCCCCCATGTGTCCCAGTGTCCCCCCTGTGTGGACCTCCGCCCCCCCATGTGTCCCAGTGTCCCCCCTGTGTGCCTGGAGTCCCCCGTGCGGACCTCTGCCCCCACCCCCAACATGCCCCGGTGCCCCTCCCACCCCCGGCCTTTCACTGGGGTCCCTGCCCAGGTCCCCTGTGCCGCCACCCTTCTGGGAACCCGGACCGCACTCACCACCAAACGGTTGTGAAGCACCTTCCTCCTCTGCTTCTCTAGCTGGTACCTCGAGTCCGCTTCCTGCAGGCATCGCTCCAGATGTCCCGCCTTGGACCGCCAAGCTGCAACAGTGGTTTACCCGCGTGTCCGCAGGTTTCCGGGAGGGCGGCCTGCACTACATCCTGTCTCCCTCTTCTCCCTTCCGGTTTTCCATAAAACACCTCACGTTTTCAAAGCCGAGAGACACTATTTTCCATAAAATAACAGCACTGTCCCCTTTGCTGGAGCGCGTGACATGTAGGACCACCTGTGTGGGCTGAGTCACCTCACCTGAGACCCTTCAGGAGAGGCCCTGAACCGAATGCACCGAAGAGGCACGAGACCCTTAGGTACTCAGTGATTTGAACTAAAATATCTGGGGGCACCTTGGGGGGCTAAGTCAGTTGGGCACCCGCTCTTGGTTTTGGCTCAGATCATGATCTCGCAGTTTGTGAGTTCGAGCCCCGGAGTCGGCCTCTGTGCTGACAGGTTGGAGCTTGGAGCCTGCTTGGGATTCTGTGTCTCACTCTCTCTGCCCCTCCCTTGCTTGCTCGCTCGCTCTCTCTCTCCCTCTCTCTCTAATAAACTAAAATATCTGTCAGCCTAACAGAAACCTAGTACGCCTTAATTCACACAGTGCCACGGGGCCAAAGCACCTCCCTCCACGAGCTGCCTGTTGGGTAGTTTGAGCACATCCCGTCCTGACCCGATAGCGGCCGAGCGCTGTGGGCTTCCCAGATGTGAGGAAAGGGCTGAGCGGATCGAACGGAGCCTCACACACACTCTAGGAGCCTCCGGCACAGGACGTGCAGCAGGGACAAGGTGCCAGCTCAGGGACGGCATCGAGGTCCAGAAAGCCTCTTCGAGTCACCAGAGGAAACGGGGACTCCCTGAGGAGGGAGCGCGGCCAAGGACCGCAGCCCCCACGCACGCCAACGACCGCCTGGGTGTTGGCTCTTGCCCCTGTGCCCAGGCAGGCGCGTAGTCAAAGGAGCAGGAAACTTGAACCCCCGGCAGGTGGGGCCATGGCTTACACAGCAGAGCCTGGTGTTGGAGCTGTGCCCTCTGGACCCCCTCGGCCACTTCAGAAAGACCTGTCTGCAGGTGGTCCCAGAAATTCCTGAAAACTTCCAGAAAAGAGGCATGCAGTGCCTTTACGTCTTGCTTCAGTGCCTATAGAGCAAAAATATACAGCACTGAGGTAGTGAATATTATTAATCACATAGCGTTATATATAATAATTTCCCAAGTGGCTATAAAATAAGAACACAGCTGCCTGGCGAAGACAGTCACGTGCCGATTTATTACGAACTAAATCTACTTAAAGCTCAAGTTCTCAAAAGTTAGATGAAGGACAGGTTTTGTCCGCTGGGTACTTGCTTGTGAGGATGGCCGGGCCCCGGTCCCACGTCGCCCTCCACACACAGCTGCAGGGCTCTGATGTATTATCCAGACCGCCTGCTTGGAGCCACATTGTCCTGGGCCCATGTTGAGCGCCGTGGTGACCCCGTGCTTAGGGGACACACGTCCGTCCGGGTGCAGGTGCGAGAGCCTTCAGAGAAGTCTGAGGACAATGCAACTGATAAACAGCATCCCCCACGTCAGGGGCTCTTCCCTTCTGATGCGACTGGAAGGCTGTTTGGCCCAGAGAAGGAAGGTGCGGACGTCCTGCAGCTTAACATCTCCTACGGAAGGAATCGCGAGATCGTAGCTGACCTGAGATAGAGTCGTTTGTTCCGTTAAACCTTCCTTTTCTGTAACGTGGAGACTGTTCCCATACGTTTGGGAAACGTTCTGCTAAAATGTCAACACTAAATTGAATTACGGTATTTTATTACATGGAACGCAGGTAGAGTTACGCACGATAGTCAAAGATGGGTCCGTTTCACTGAGCGATGAGAGCGCAAAGAATTAATTTATATAAATCTGTTCTGCAGGCACTGACGCCGTGCATGGGCCGGAAAAAGAAACCTCTAAGGGCAGACTAATCGTGTTTGCAGATGGCATTCTTGTTGTTGTAATAATGATCTTTTTTTTTTTTTCCTTCTTTCACCCAGGTCACACTGTTTATAACAAAAGGTGAACAATACTCCCAACCGGACGATGGTATAAAAATACACCCCCGCACTCTCACCCTGGGCAGGTGCCAGCGTGCACTTCTCTTCCCAGACGCCCCAGCCGTTCCACAGGGGCTGCGTCCACGGGATGGCAGCGACACTCGCCCTGTTTAGCCTGACCTGGACAAAGCACTTCTCTACCCTTTGACGTTAAAATAAACAGGAGGACGACTCTGACTCTGGCATACAGAGCGGCCGACAGCGGTTCTCACGGCCCGTCTCACGGCCACACGGTGTTCTTCCCTCCTGTCTCTGCTCAGGAGCCCAGTCCGGGCGCCCTTGGGTGCGGAAGTCCTCGCTCTACCCAGCAGGTAGTGGGGTGGAGGGCGGGACCCCCAGCCGAAGACCCTCACAGCAGGTTATGAATGCAGTGATGCTTCTGCAACCTCGCGAAGGCCAGATCAGCAGGCTGTAACGGAAAACCTGCATCTCCTAACTGAGAAGCTTTGCTTCGTGAAAAGACGGCTTCTTGAGCAGATCTATTTTCGGGGCACCTGGGTGGCTCAGTTGGCCGAGTGCATGACTCTTGATTTTGGCTCAGGTCACGGTCCCCAGGGTCATGATGATGAGATCTGAAGTGGGTTTCACGAGCGAGTGGCTAAGAAAGAAGGCGTGAGACGTTTTTGGTGCAAAAAGGCGATTTTATTATAGCACGGGGACGGGACCCGTGGGCAGGCAGACTGGCACTGGGGTCATGAGGAGTGACTGATGACATACTTCCTAGTTTGTGGTGCGAGGGGGAAGGGGACATAGGGGTTGAAGGTGGCTTCCAGAACTGTGAGGGGCTGGCTGCTGTGCAGATAAGGTTACTGTTCGCCTTTAACGAGACGTGAGCACCAAGGCAGCGTGAGTTCCTTGAGGACGGTCACGCTCTGCGTGCTTCACGTGTCAGCGGGCTGCGAGCCGTAAGGAGATTGCATTTCAGCCACATTTCTCTTGCCTTTGGTTCCGTCATCAGTGGGATCGGGCCCGGCCTCGGGCTCCGCACTGAGGGTAGAGCCTGCTTAAGATTCTCTCCCCTCCCTGTGCCCCTCCCCCCAATAAATGAACAGGAACAAAAGGAGAAAAGTGGACCTATTTGGACCGGCATAACATCCACAGTTTCACCAGAACACAAGCGAACGCGGCCGCGGGGCGGGGGCTCCTACCTGAATCACCGGGCGGAGCCGGAGCAGGGCCGCGTGGGGGCTTCTCGGCAGCCGGGCCCGCGGGCCGCACGGGGAGCACAGCCCTGCAGACGCACTTCCACTCTGTCCAGCCGCTCCTTGGTACTGGTGTGTGGAAAACACAAAAAGGGATTCGGCGTCTCAGCACGCTGGAGTGGATGCGTTTTCTCCGAGGGGAGGACGCTCACGGCTTGCCGGCCGCGCCCCACGCGCTAGCAGGGGCACCGCCCTTGCCGCAGAGGGAACCCACCCCGAGCGGCCGCGCAGGTGGACCGCGTGGGGACCCGGCACAGGGCGGCCGAGCTGAGGGCGTGAGCGTGCGGCAGGCACAGGCCCAGGCCGTCCGGCGACGCAGCGACGGAGAGAACGGCGAGGGGGACGGGTCAGGGACAGGGTCACCGTCTGGGCGGGTTCTTCAGATTTTCCCGACAGATACTTGTGTAGAAGGAGCTGGGAGCTCCGTGGAGCAGGAGAGAGTGAGGGGACCATCACGGGGGACGGAGAGGATGAGTCAGGACCCACTCGGGGACACAGCCGGGGACACAGTCAGGGACAGCCTGGCTCGGCTGGGAGATGATGCAGGGGGTAGGGGGGGACAAGACAGGGCGTGCCCCGTGGTTGTGGCCGGGGCAGGGTGGCTGGGGAGGAGCGGCACTGGGGCCTGAGCCGGAGGCGACACGATCGGGAGTTTGCTGCGTCTCCCACGGCACCTGCTGGAGTGCTTCTGCGTCCCACCGAGTCCCTGCAGCCAGGAGACACTGTGGGCGGCCTGCCCCCCAGGGCCCAGGCCTCCCAGACGCAGAAAATGGACGGCCAGGCCGGCGAGAATGCGCAGAACTGCATCACCTACATAACGGGTACATTTGTCCCGTGTGCAAACCCGAAGATGCACAGCTCGGAAGCCGCGGGACGCAGGGATAAGGGTCCCTTCGTTCCAGGAGCTCGCTGCTCTGTTTGGGGGGAGCACAGGGGAGGAAGCAGGACACGCGGGTCACCGACGCAGGTCCCCGCAGCGAGGAGGAGGCTCAGGGGGCCTCTGGGGTGGATGCGGGGCTCGGGGGCATCTGTCCTAGACTGGGGACGGCGCAGAGAGCGGGCGGGACACTGTCCGCCAGAGGAGGAACTAGCGGGAGCACCAGCTGCTTCGAGGAGGCCTGTGCCACGACTGGCCAGGCATGCGATGGTGCCCCCGAGGACCTGCACCGCCGAGCATCATCGAGCATCCAGGGTCAGGGGTCCCAGGGGTCAGGAGGGTGGGGCCCCACCCTGCGCGGAGGGTGTGCTGAGCCAGGCGCCCCTGCGGGCAGAGCAGGGGAAGCTGCTGTGTGCAGGGGGCAGGGGGCAGGGGGCAGGGGGCAGGGGGCAGGGGGCGGGTGCACCTGCCGGGCACCAGGAGATCCTCTGCGAGCGCTGGGACAGAGGGCACGTGGGGACAGCTTTTCCGCTGACTGGGGGTTCAGATTGCAGGGCAGCACGGAGACCTCGGCAGAGACCGCACTGGGTGGTAACTCACATTCCTGTTTGCACACCAGCCTCCGGCAGCGCAGTGCCCACGGGAAGGCCCACGGCGCGATGCACGGAGCGTGGCGCCCAAAGGTGGCGGACTCGACAGGCCCCCGGAGCCAGAGACCCGGGTGCGCGCAAGAGGGGGGCTGGAATCCCGGAGCAAGGTCTGCAAATGTGGGTGGCGAGTGAGGAGAGGTCCTAAGATTGCTGCCGGCAGGAGAGCCAGGAGCCCAGGCCCGCCGGCTGCGGGCCAGAGGCGCCTGGGCCTGCAGGTTCAGATGGGACCTGGCCGGGGCCACCGAGAGGAGCAGGGGGCCCAGCGGAGATGCAGCCACCCCCGGGACGGGTCGCTCCCGGGGGGCGTCCGCTCCAGGCTGAGCTTCAGGGAGGGCTCCCCGGGAGGGAATCGGCCGTCCCCAAGCTACAGCTGCTGGATCACCGTGCACCGGCCTCAGTGCACAGCCTGGTGACTCGGTGTGTGCATACACGCAGGGACAAAACACGCCTCGTGTGGGTCCGTCACCACACAGACTCAGGCTCGCAGAATGTCTACGGTTTCTAAGGGAGAACCAGACCCAGGAGAGAAACAGGAGTCCGTTGTCACGGCCACAGTTAGCAGGACCTCAACACGAGAAGCTGCCGGGGACGGCCCTGAAACCAGCTCTGCCCGAACTTCCGCGGGGACGGGTCCGGGCACCGAACTATCCCCGAAGGAGAAACAGATTCCAGTGTTGCTCAGCTTTCCGTGAGAACGTCGGCTGCTAGCCCGGCGGAGGCCGCCGGTGGCCTGCTGCCATTCAGTGTCCCCTCCTGTACGATTACACCCCCATTCACCAACGTCCCACCGAAAGCAACATTTCCCTGGGTCTCTGGCAGGTAGGATGTCCATGTGACCCAGCACAAGTCACTGGGTAGGATTTCTGAGCAACGACTTAAAGACAGACGGACGGACAGACGTGGCGGACGTGTTGGGTGTGTTCCCTCGTCTGCCTGACTCCTCCTTCCCAGCGTCTGGCCTTGGCTGGGACAGCTGGAGCCCCAGCAGCCACCGTGGAAGCAGGAGACACCGGCTGCTCTCGGCAGCACACAGCCCCCTTTGTCCAGGACACGGACGGTGGGTGCTGGCAGAGGAGGAAAGCGGGACCACAGGCATACTTGTGGATGCCACCAGCACCTGGCCCCGGACAGCCCTTCCCCCCGTCCTCTCTTCCTGCCGTATCCAGCAAAACACAATCCCTGAGCGAAACGCACAATGAACAGCGGTGTTGGGTCCTCCTGGTTCTGGCTGATTGATCTTCCAATGACTCTCTTCGCTTGAACTTCTATAAGATCTTTCTCTGTTGCCAAACACAAGTCTACTGGCGTGTGACTGTTCTAACGATGCTTCTACAGCACATCATACAGGCAACCTTGCCGTCAGCTGGGCAGAGGCTGGCAGTCTCTGGGCCCCGGCGGGGAGCCCGCCCTGCAGATCCCCGGTTCTGAACGCCGTGCCCATCAAACTTTGCCTCGGTGTCCTTCCCTCACAGAGATGAGCTCCAGAGAAACACGACGTGCACGTTCAAGGCACTGCTCTCAGCAAATAGTTATTGAGGCACTGATTCTGCCTCTGGTGACAGAAAGGAAGTAGAATAAACCAGATGGCGGTTTTAATTTGGCCCGTTTGCTCAGTGGGGCCTCAGGGAGCCGCAGATCGGGTTCCACCCACTACCTGCGAAGCAAGGAAACGTTCTGTCAAAAATATCCATGCGGAAGCGGAGGGGAACGAGAGTTCTGTCAACTTTCAAGGTCATTCCATCCCGTCCTTTCGTGAATGCCGGAGATGCGGTCTGTGTGTACCTCTGGGGAGGGACCTCTGCGCGTCGTCGTGGGTCCGTGCCGTCACGTCACCACTCTGGGCCTGCACTGTGTGTTGTCGAAGCCGGCGTCTTCCCTCGACTCCAAACTGCGAGCACGAGTGTGTTCTTTCCGCCCAAGCTTTAGGCTGGGACGCTCGTGACCCTGCACCAAGCACGTCCGTCTCCTTCCCCAGGAGCAGCGCGGACGCCCTAGTGACATGTGCGACGGGGAGCGGCCACAGAGGTGGCGGCTGGGAAGGGCCACTGCTTAGGCTGGAGAGTCCGTTACTTGTGGACGGGAAACATTCAGAAGTGTGAACAAGTGAGGCAGAGAATCTGCAAAGCAGGGAAGCTCAGGGAGCCCGTCCGTCAGCGTCAGCGGGATTATGAAGACGTCGGAGAACAGGTGCCCGCGGCGGATGCTGCATTACATGCGACGGGTGCCGGGCGCACGTGGGCAGAGACTGCAGACAGCTGGGAGAGCAGAGGCTCTGGGGGCTACCTGCTTCCATCCCTTGAAACCGAAGCAAAGTAAAGGCCCTAGACGCAGAAGGCTCAGACCCTCCGGAAGAAAAGTGAGGCACAGCCAATACTGAAGCCTGTGTTCTAAAGTCCCTCCCTGGCACTGACGGTGAGCACCACGGTGATCCAGAGGAGCACGACGTAGACTCACTGAGCACTTGGTACTGGGAGGCGGGCTGACCGGCTTCCGGGGCTGGTCTGGTTTTGGAGAAACAGGTGGAAGCCGCGAGCCTCCGGGAGATTGGGGGGTAACGTGGGAGAAGCCCAAGCACCCCGCACGAGGGATGGGATCCGACTCACGTGGGGCGAGGGAGACGCCGAAAACAGGAGCCGTGAGCAGCCACTGTCTGCACAGGGACTTGGCAATCCAACAGAAGACAGTTCCCGGCAGGGTCCCGTGTGCACCTGACTCACCACGCGGACCCACGCTGCCCGCTGTCATCCCAGTCACCCCGCCACCTGCAGGTGAGCCAGCGGGATGTGGGGGCCGCAGAAATGAAGACTCTGTTTCATCATCATCAAAAATGACGAAGACGGACTTAAGCACACAAATGCCAAAAAAAGTCGTCAGGTTTATGTAACTGACATTCTGTGCCCAACAATCGTAAATGTAAAAAAAAAAAAAAAAAAAAAAAGTTAATTTCACCCAAACGGTGCTTGGAGAACCCTTTAGTGCTTTGCGGCGACCCTCGCCAAAAAAGGATGGTGAACCTCCGCGACCCCACCTGCTCCGTGCTCCGGCTTCGCGGCCTCCACTCGGGGCTGGAAGTTTCTCTAGAGCTCCAGCCGCTGCGGCTACAGGGGGCTCCTGCAGCAGAAGAGGGCACGGGCGTTGCCCGCGGATACTGGCCTCACCCGCCTTGTGCGGGCACGTCCCTGGACCCGGGGGGCCATGGTGGGACGCGGGGGAGACGTGGCTCCTCGGGGCGCAGGCTCAGACAGGCTGCTCGCTGCCGTGACCGTTCACGTGCACAGGCATGGCTGGTGCGTGAACAAATAAATCAGTCCTTCATTCAAGAGGCAGCAGGATCAGCCGTAAATGAAGGCACAATTTAGTGAGACTCATTTTTGTCCAGGGAAACTTGACAGGGTTGTTCAAGGAGTGTCAAGAGCCCGGAGACCTGATTCTGCCTGAGCCTCCGGGGAGAATTCTGAAGGGGTCGGAATTCACAGATGAGGACCTCGCAAGTGCGTTAGTTTTCTAAACTTGCCTCTGTGACAGATCGCCGCCAACAGGGAGACTGAAGACAACAGAAACGCGTCCTCTCTCGGTCCCGGAGGCCAGAATCCCGGGGAGCACGGCCACATTCCGGCAGAGGCTCTGGGGCGTGGTCCTCCCACCTCTCCTGCGGCCACCCGGGGGGCCTGGCTGTGTCACCCCAGTCCTCACGGTCAGCGTCTGCAAACGTCCCCGCTTCTCCTCACGGGTCTTCTCCTCCTACAAGGATGGGGATGGCACACGGGGCCCACCAGGGTCTCCCAAAGGCTGCAGCGGTGCACTGGGCGAGAACAGTGTGGACAGAGACCCCCGAACGCTCGCCATTGTTCTCCTTCCCTTCTAGGAGCAAACCAGCAGGAAAAGCGGGCAGAGGCATCTTTGAGGGACGGTTCTTCCTTTCGGTGAGGTACGAAGTCTGGGCTGAGTCACGCGGGCGTCTATCCCAGGATGGCAGGGCTGGTCCAGGAGGTGGCAGGATGGGCGATGGGGTCAAGCGGCACCGCGGGCTTCGGGGTGCACGGCGTCATGGTGCTGGGCAACCGCTCTTTACCGAACACAACTGCACACGCAAACCGGGTGAAGTTACCGCCTGTAAGTCGCACCTCAGCGAAGCTGTTTGGAAAATCACACGCACCATGAACTTACTCCTCACTACATGGTCGAGAGCGCGGGGAGAGACGGGAGTGGAACCTCGTGTGGTCATGGGGGAGACAGTCCCACCGGCTCAGCCAACGGGAGGGAAGGCCCGGACGGCGGCCCTGAGCCCCTGGCGCTGCGGACGCGGGCGTGTGTTACCTGTGCCAGCCTCAGGTGGAGAACTGCATTTTCTGTTTCCAGATCAACTATCCACTCTTCTTTGGCCTAAAACCGAGGACCAAAACAGGACATTATCAGTTTAAATGACACTCATCAGTACACACTTCCATCCTGAGAACCCTCTGGGGAAGGAAGCCAGCGCCTGCCTCAGTGAAGCACTGTGGGGGGAGGTCGGCTGGAGTGGGGGCCCCGCACCCCATGTCTGCGACCCCCATTCCAAGTGTGGTCCCCAGAAGCCAGGGGCTTGCTGGGGGCACCGAATCCTGCATCAGGGCACATGCATCATACCTCAAACTGCTGAAAAGCCCCCCCTAAATCCATCAGAATCTACATTTAACAAGAGCTCAGGTGACCTATATGCACATTCAGATCTGGAAGGCACCTCTGTAAGGCTTCTGCTCACCAAAATCGGCTTCTCTTTCAATTTTTTTTTTTTTCCCAGTAGGCTCCATGCCCAACGTGGGGCTTGAACTTGACTTCACGACCCTGAGATCAAGAGTCACACGTTCTACCCGCTGAGCCAGCCAGGCACCCCTCTTTCCTTTTACTAATTCATTTATTTAAAAGATATCTGCTAGAAGTCTGTCACATGCCAGGCACATGTCGGGGTGCCATGGATACAGCAGTGAACCCATCGGGCGTGGGGCTCCCATCCTAGTGTGTAAGGGCCAGTGTGTGGCTGGGGGGGGGGGGCAGCAGCCCCGTCACAGCTAAAACAGCGACGGGGGGTTCAGAGAGGGGGAGGAGGGCCAGCGAGGAAACCCAGGGCCAAGGGGAAAGTCTGAGCAAAGGCCCTCGGGTGGGAATGAGTTTGGTAAGTTAAGGGGCAGAGGGACGGGGAGGGGAGGATGAGGGGGGCAGGGAGGGTGTGGTCTGGGAGGAGGGATGGCAGGGAAGAGGCTGGGTTTTGCCTGCAGGGTTTCAGGCAGACAAGTTTAAATACTAGCTTTTTACACTGAATGCTGGGAAAGCCAGCAGCTGGAGGCCTTGGTGGTCAGGAAAGCAAGGGGTCCGGGAAGGCAGCTCACGTGCCGCGGTCCCTTCTGTGGGGGGTCTCTCCCCATGCCCCGTGACTCACAGCCCACAGAGAACTGTGACCAGTTTAGGTCAATCTCTTTGTGACGGGTTATGAAACCGGAAACCTGGGTGTCGTCTAGACCTTCTGTTACCACGCTCAGTTGATTTTACCTCTTGAAGAAAACCTATGGAGTGTTTCCACGAAAGTCCCCTCGATTCTAAGATGCCACCCCGACTAGCTTTATGGAGATGTAATTCCCTTAAACGCAAGCAACCTGCCTAACATGCACAAGTCCTCGGCGTTGAGTGCACTCACATTGTGCCACGTCGCCAAAATTACGTCACAGTATATCCGCTACCCCAAAAGAAACCCCATCCCCCCCCACGTACCCTGATCCAGCTCTAGGAAAGCATGAATCTACTTTCTGTCTCTACAGATTTGCCAACTCTGGACATTTTGTATCAACGGAATCATATGATATGCAGTCCCTCGTGACCGGCTTCTTTCCCTGGTCATCACGCTCTCAAGGCTGAACCATGTTGCGGCATCAGAATTTCATTTTTTTTATTGCCTGACAATATTAGATCGTGAAGCTAGACCACATTTATTTACCCATTCATCACTTGAAGGACATTTGGGTTGTTTCCACTTTCTGGCTGTTAGAAATAGTGCTGCTGTGACATTCCTAAACGAGTGTTTTGTGCGGACACGCCGTTCCCCTTCACGGTTCCCCTTCACTTGAGCACATGCCTAGGACCGGAACCGGTTAGCATGTTGAGGAACTTCCAGACTGTCTTCCCTGCACGGTCCCACCAGCCGTGTATGAGAATTCCATTTTGCACACCCTCGAGATACTTCCATCTGTCTCTTTGATTACAGCCACCGGGGCGTATCATTGCCACTTGATCTGCATTGCCCTGATCGCCAATGATGTTGACTATCGTTTTCAGGGTTCAAGTCTTGCAATTCTTGGGTTAAATTTCTTCCAAAGCATTTTATCATCTTTGACTATCTTGTAAGTGGAACGGTTTTCTTAATTTCACTTTTGTCTTTTCATTGCTATGAAATAGAAACACAACAGACTTTTGCATATGGATCTCATATCCTCCAATCTTGCTGAAATCACTCACTAGTGCCAGGAGCGTTGTTTTTTTTTGGTGGATTCCTTAGGATTTTCTATATACGAGATCATCTGCAGACAGAAACAGTCTTATTTCCTCCTTTCTGGTACAGACCCCTTTTCCTTTCGTTCTCCTGCCTGAATACCCTGACTAGCACCTCCAGGGAGACGGTGAACAGATGTGAAAGGACACGTTTGTCTTGCTCCTCTCATGTTATGTGTGTCAGCAGGGGGGTTTCGGGGACATCCTTTATCAGGTTGAGGAGCCGGCTGAGTGTTTTTATCACGAAGTGAAGTAATATTTTGTCAAAAGCGTGTTTTTGGACCTATCGAAATGATCGTGGGGTTTGTCCTTCATTCTGTTGATTCGGTCTGTGACGTTAACCGACCTTGGAACGCTAGGCCATTCCTGGGATGATTCCCACTTGGTCAGGGTGTATGTCCTTTTCATATACCACTGGATTCAGTTTGCCGGTATTTTTTGAAGAGGTTTACATCTACATCCATAAGAGACATTGCTCTGCAGTTTTCTTGTGACGTCTGCATGGGTTTTGACATCAGGTAAGTGTTGGCGCATGGAAATGTTCCCTCCTTTCTATTTTTCCAAAGAGTTCATGGAGGACTGGTGTTCATTTCTCTTCACACGTTTGGTACAACTCACCAGGGAAACCATCTGGGCCCGGGGTTTACTTTGTGAGATTTCGGATTCCTAACTTAACCTCAGCATGCATTACAGTTGTGCTCACATCCTCTAGTTCCTGAATCGGTTTCGGTGATCTGTGACTCTGGGAATTTGACCAACTCACCCTGGTGAAATCATCAGCAGTGCTGTCCACAGCATGTTCCTGACTTCCTTTTTATTTTTGTGAAGTTGGTAGCAATGCCTTGTCCTTAATTCTTGGTTTCGTTAATTTGAGTCTTCTTTTCAGTCAAACTAAGGGTTTGTTAATTTTGTTCATCTTTGCAAACAGCCAGCTTCTGGTTCTGTTGACTTTCCCTATAGTTTGCCATGCTCTATTTCAGTTGTTTCTGCTCTGGTCTTTATTGTGGCTTTCTTCTGCTGGTGCTCGGTGTTGCTTCCTCTGCTTTATCCCGTGTCCTGAGGTGGGTGTTTAGGTAATTGATTGGTGAGCTAGCTTCTTTTTTAGTGTAGGTGTTTGCGTCCACGACTGTTCCTCAAAGTGCTGCCTTGGCTGCATCCCACAAACTTTGCTGGGTGGTACCCTCATCTTCATTCCTCTCAAAATGTTCCCTGACCTCATTTGTGATTTCTTCTTTGATCTACTATAATTTAAAAGTATCTTATTCAATTTTCCCATATTTGTGAATTTCCTAAATTTTTTTTTTGTTATTAATTTCTAACTTCCCTCTATCGTAACCGGAAAACATACCGTCTATGATCTTTATCCTTTTATGTGTATGCAGGCTTCCTCTGTGGCCCAGTACATTGTCTAACCCAGAGGGCCTGTGCCACGTGCACTTGAGGTCATGTGTCCTCCTGCTGTGTGGGCAGGGTGTTCTGTGGACGTCCGCCTGATTGAGTTGGTTCAGTAGTGTTGTTCAAGTTGTCTGTCTCCTGGCCGGTCCCCTGTCTGGTTTGTTCATTACTGAAAGGGGAGGGTTGACGTCTGCAGCCATTATTTTTCAATTGCTACTTTGTGTCCTCAATTCTGTCCATTTTAGGGCCATGTTGTTAGGTGCACATATACTTTTCCTATCTTTCTGATGGAGTTACACTTCTGTCATTATCAAATGTTCCTCTTTATTTGTAGTGACATTTATGTCATCTTAAAGTCTATTTTGTCTAATATTAGTACAGTCACTCAGTCTTCTTGTAGCTAATGGTGGCATAATGTACCTTTTTCCATCCTTTTGCTTACAAGCTATTTGTATCTTTGAATGTAAAGCATGTCCCTGTAGACAGACAGCATGTAGTTTGAACTCGCTTCTTATCCAGCCGGACAGTGCCTGCCTTTTGATTGATGTCTTGTCCACTCACATTGAAGGCTGCTGATGTAGGTTTGCACCCAACATTTCACTTGTTCATTTTCTATGTGCCTCACGTTTTGATTGTTCCTCTTTTGCTGACTTCTTTTGCCGTAACTGGATATTTTCTAGCATAAAATGTTAATTTCTTCAATGACATTTTCCATTAGTTTTTGAACAGTTTTCTTCGTGGTTTCTCAAAAGCTCACCCTACACTTTGAAACTGGAAGAGTCCGCCCCACAGGGACAGTCAGGGTCTGGCCAGGTGGGAGAGTGTACCTCACAGGGACAGTCAGGGCCTGGTGAGGTAGAGACGCTCCTGCTATAGCTGAACTCCCCTGTTCCATCTGTTGGGTTGGTACCATCACACATCACATTCATATATGTGACAGTCCAGTGCTATCATTGCTGCTTTACATAATCTCATGTTCATTAAAGAATCTGAGGAGAGAAGGGACAGTAGACTTGCAGGGTTTGTTGTGCTGGCCTTCTTCACCATGATGAACCACCAGGTTCACCTGGTCCTGTGGATTCAAACTACCATCTGGTGTCATTGCCCTATTCTCGCAAAACTTTGTCCCCATCCACCTCCTTTGTGCCACTTCTGTCAAACATATTACGTTTCTACAAGTTATAGTTTCAATGACACAATTACATGTCTGTAGTTTTATACAATTACTTATTTTAAATCAGTGAAGAAAACAAGAAAAATACACCTTTATCCTTTTATAACTACGTGACTGTCTTTGCTGGCATTCTTTGTGGATCTGTGTTTCTGGGGCAGGGACAGGGACTTGCTTTCAGCCTGAGGAACCTCCTTCAATGTCTCTTAATCAGGCAAGGCTTCTAGCAACGAATCTTGTCTGACTTTGTTTATCTGGGAAAACTTTTATTTTGCCTTCATTTCTGAAAGACAGTTTTGCTGGATATAATATTTTTAGTTGACAGAATTTGTCTTTCAGCACTTTGAGTGCATCACCCCACGGCCCCTGCTGCTGCTGAGAGTCTGCTTGTGGATTGACTTGATGAGTCATTCTTCCCTCCCTGGTCTTCTCTTTCGGTGTTTTCACTACGATGCATGTGGGTGTGGATCTCTTCGTGGTTATCCTAATTGAAGTCCATGAAGCTTCTTCTACGTATGCCAAATTTCAACACATTTGAAATTTGAAACACGTTTGAGCAATTATTTCTTTGAATGTTTCTTGTGCTCTCTCGCTCTCCCCTCCTGGTGCCCCTGTGTCGTGTGTATGTTGGTATGCCTACACGCTTTGCACCAACAGATTCCAATCACTTTCCTTCCTTCTGTTTTTCCCTCTGTTCTTAGGATTGCATAATTTCTACCAAGCTAAGTTTGCTTATTCTTTTTTTTTTTTTTTTTCTTTTTTGTCCATTCAAATCTACTCTTGAGTCCTCTGGGGAATGTCCTCATTTCAGCTACTTTCAACTCCAGGATTACAATTTTTTTTTTAATAAGTATTTTCTATCTTTTTAAATAAGTATTTAATAAGTATTTTCTATCTATCTTTTATTGACATTTTTTATCTGATGAGAAATCATCATATTTTCCCTCACCTCTATAATGCGGTTTCGTTTAGTCCCTTGAGCATATTTGTATGTTCACACAATGACTGCCTTGTCGTCTTATTAATGCCAACACCAGGCTTCCCAATGGCGGTTCTTGTTGTCTGTCCCCCCTCCCCCCGCAGATGAGTCTCACTTCCCTGTTTCTTTCATGTCTTATAATTTCTTTTTGTTGAAAACCAGACATTTTAGGAAATATATGGCAGAAACTTTAGATAGTGACGCCTTTCCCCCACCTGAAGGTTGTTTTTGTTGCTGTTTGTGTGCTTTGTTGAGTGACTCAGCTCGGTTTCTCTAGGGAAGTCTGTTTCCCCCTCAGCGGGAAGCCTTGGTGTAGCTCCTAGAAGGACACAGCTTTGGACACGTACACGGCCACGCGGCACCTGCACCGGAGACAGCAGTTTTGAAGCAGGGCTCCGTGTTAACCTCTCCCTGATCTCTCGATTGCTTGTCTTCAACAATGGCCTGGGGCGTGACTTTCTCCACTGTCTGCTCCAATTAAACTGGGGCAGGGATACTTTGGGAAGCCCATTTGTGAGATCTGGCACAACCTCAGACTCTTCTTAGACTGGTGTGAGCTAGGTGGCCTGTCAGCTTGCTGCTTGTTATGGGCTGTATTCCCCTCGAATTCACGTGTCGGACTCCCAAGCCCAGGGCCTCAGAGTGTGACTGTATCTGGAGACAGAGCCCGGGAAGAGGCGATTGAGTTGAAATGAGGCCGTTGGCGTGGGCTCTAATCCAGTGTGACTGGGCGCCCAGAGAGGGCCCAGAGAGGGACTGCAGGGGTACCCATGCACAGAGGAAAGACCATGAGATCACACCACAGAAGGCAGCCACACACAAGCCGAGGGGAGAGGCCTTAGGAGAAACCAGCACCAACACCTTGCTCTTGGACTCCCGGCCTCCAGAACCGGGGGGAGTCGACTGCTGTGCTTTGAACCACCTGGTGTGTGGTACTTGGTTATGGCGCCCAAGCCAACTGGTAAGTGCTCGTAATTAAGAAGATTCTTGCTTCTGAACCTCACCAGAGCGGTTCAGATGAAGTCAGTTCCTGTGGGAAGAGCTTCAGAGCTCTGTCTCATGGGCTGCCTCTCGCCTTGAGCGAAATCTCCAGAGACGAACATCAGCCCTCTGCGCACCGGGAGGCCTGTGGCCTCTGGGCTCCTGGCTTGCTCTCTCGCCATGAAACCTTTGTGCTTCTGGAGCTGGGGAAGAGGGACTGGAGCCCCAGTGCCCCGGCCTCTGTTCTGGAGCAAGGCCTCCATGATAGGAGCGGAAGCTCCGTGGGAGGAGGGAGGCCCCCAGCCTCCGCCACAGTCAGCCAGGAACTTAGCTTCCTCGACTGTCCGGTGGCCCGTCCAGACTGGTGAGATATGGCGACCCGTCGTCGGAGGCCGAGGAGAGGGGAAGCCCCGTCTTCCTGGCCGCACACGCCCAGAGTGGACCTTCTGCCGGGCTGAGCTTGGGCGGTGTGAGGCAAGGGGCCTCAGACTTTTTCTGTGCTTCCAGAGGTTTTTAGCAGGTTTCTCGAATAATCGTTGCTTCCTTTGGCGGATGCTGTTTGGGCAACTTCGGGGGGCGCTACACCATTTTGCCGTGACCCTCACCTGTTGGCTTCCTTTTCGGGAGTGGGTTCACAGAGGCCCTCATCCTGCCACCCAGAAGTCCTGCCTGCGACTTCGAACTCGGCCCTCACAACTTCACGCTCGCCCTTGCGGGGCCACTCGCTACAAGGGACGTTTTGAGTGACATTTTCAAAATATGGATCTAACTGCTTCCTCCCTCCCTTAAAATATCTTCGATAGCCCTTCGGGGCCCTCAAGATAAAGAACATCTCTAGTCCTGCTTCATGCTGCACGGGGGCCCCCCTCCCGCCTCAGCCCCAGCCAGCAGCCTCCCCCAGGCTCTGCCCAACGCCAGCCCCGCGGCCACATGCCACTGCGAGGCTGCTCCTCTTTGGGGACAGTTCTGTCCTTGACCCTCAACGCACTGCCAGATGGTGGCCTCCCATCTCAGGAGAACCCCGCTCCACCTCTGCTCACGGGGAGACGGTCCTGGACCCCCACATCCGGCCAGGGTTGCATTACAAGCCCCTGTAGGACTGGGTGTGTCCCCTCCTTAGCGTCATCATGGGCCCACTTTGGTGGTTTACGTTTATTTTGTGACTATTTCCTCCTTTATTCCACCTATACTCCGAGAGCAGGGAACAGAAAGGTCAGGTGTGTGGTCGCTTAAGCACTGTACCCCCGAATTCAGCACGGTACATAGTAGCCCCTCGACAAGTCACGGAGAGGGGCCTCAGAGGAGGGTGGGGCGCGCGGGGGTCCGGGGCCGGGCTGGGGGACGGAGCGGGAGGGCAGACGAGGAAGGACCTCGCACCCTACACAGCAGAAGGTGGAAGATGGCGGGAGCCTCCGTCCCGGGCAGTCTTGGGGCGCCGCCACCCCAACTGTCCCTCGCTGGCCCCCGCCCCCAAGGCTCAGGGGCGGGAGGGGGTGGGGCTGCAGGCGGGGCCGCAGCTGCGCTCCCGGCACCTGCTCACCTGCACCTGCCGCTGCAGCTGCCGGGCCCGCTGCTCCCAGAAGCGCCCCCAGCGTCCGCCCGTCGCCGCCGGCATCGCCGGGCCCAGGCCTCAGCCCACCTGCTGCGCGTGCGCGGGCGTTTGCGCCCCCCCCACCCCGTGGTTTCCATGGCGACGGGGTCACGGGACCGGGGGAGGGGCCAGGGAGGGGAGCGGCTACACTGCAAGACTATTTACTGGATACGGTGGATGTTCCAGACCCCATGTAAATTACAGCCTCCCGCGGGTACACAGCCCTTCCCGCTGGTCCTGTAATTTTGCGTCCGCCCAACGAGTGTGGCTCCCTTCCCCACAGGAATGTCTGCGGGGAGAGGAGGGCCTGTGGAGCCCACTGGGAACAGGAGCCAGGGGACAGGCACAGGAAGAGGCCAGCGGGCGACGCTCGGGCCCGAACCGCTGCAGGGAGGCGGGGGGAGGGGCGGCAGCACCGGAGCAGGGGGAGCACCCCGGGGTGAAGCCGCGGCGAAGGGGCGGGCGCACCACCTGTGCTTGGACAGGGAGGCTCCAGGCCAAGCCCTCCCCTTCTCCTCCGCAGCACTGCCGCGGCCCGCCCTCCCGCCCTCCCCTGCCCTGCTCCCCGCCCTCCCGCCCTCCCCTGCCCTGCTCCCCGCGTGCCCTGCTCCAGCCCTTCCCGCCCTCCCTGGCACTGCTGGGCAGGTGCACTGCTCCCGCCCTGCCCCGGGCCCACCGTCCTCCCCTCCTCCCCTCCTCCCCTCCTCCCCTCCTCCCTCTGCACTGCTCCCGCCCCGCCCCGCGCCCTGGGAGGGTGGCAGAGGACGGCTCCATGGCAGGTCCAGTGGTCCCAGGCACAGTTGGTCTGTCCCTGCTTCTTGAAAAACTAACTTGGTTCTCGGGCACTGGCCTCTTGTCCTCCGTCCGAGGGCACTTCTTCCCGTCTTCTCTGCCAGTCTCGTCTCACAGCATTGAATGCCATCTGTACCCTGATGATGCCCCGATCCTGTGTCCGGCTTGCCCCCCCTCCCTCGAGTTCCCGACCTGTACGTAGGTCACACTGCCTGCAGGCGCCACCCAGGGGCGTCCCCACAATCCCCAACCCCTCCGGGCTCTGCCCGACTTCTGGTGCACCTGCACTCCTCGCCCACCGGGACCCACACCTTGCCATCCACTCCTCCCGTCACCCCACATGCCACCACGGACAAGTCCTTCTGGGCTCACCATAGTGGTGGCACCAGCCCCTTGGCCGGTCACCTACACGGTGGGTGACACGTCAGTCGGACGTTCCCTCCCCTCCGCTTCTCCATTAGGTAAAAACCAGGCGCTCAGGACGGCCTACGCACCCCTGCTCCTCCTCTGCCCCCTCCCTCCCCCTCCCTGCCCACTTGGCTGGAGGATCAGTGACCTCCTTGCTGTTCCTGGGGGGGCCAAGCACATTTCCACGTCACTGCCTCCGCCTCTCTGGCCCTCTGGATGCTCGTTCAGGGCTCGATCAAGACCATCCCAAATGGACGGGACCCACGTCCTTCCCCTGGCACCCGGCTCTTGGGATTGCTCACATGGAACAGTTATCTGGCGCCACTGTCACCGGAGGAGATCCAGAGCTCCAAAGACAGCAGCCGCTGGGCCTACAGCAGCTACAACGTTTGGCACATTTAGGAACTCAGGCCAATTATCTGTTGCCTGAGTCAATGAATCAGAAAGAACAGGCGATGACGAGGACGTTGTGAATAAGCCGCATCCTCCTTCCACAGCACGTTGGTCAGAACAGGCTGCCTAGACCTGAGAAATCAGAGACAGACAGACCACTGAGTTGGGGTTCACAGCAGCAAACATGCTGGTCGGATACGAGGACTCTCTTCGCTCCTGGGGGCTCCGGGGCCACCTGTCGGCACGCATGTAATGTGCACACGTGCACCACGTATGATGCATGTATGTGCCATGCACACGTGATACAGTGATCCTACTCTGAGTAGAAGCCGCAGTGACAGGGAGACGACTCCGCCTCGGGTCCCAGAGCCCACGATTCAGGAGAGACCCGGGCAGCAGGGACGCAATGACAGAAGTGATGTGGTGTGACAGGGAACACAGAACTTGGCGAATGTGTCCCGGCCTTGCTGACCGATACCACTCGGGACACCCTTCCACTGGGCTCCCTGCAGCCCTTGCCGAGGCGGGGGAGCCTCCCCGCAGCCAGAATCTGGTCCCCATGCGGGTGACTCCAGGGACGGTGCACCCCCGGGCCACACGGGGGCCTCCGCCCCAAATCCCAGTGGTGCCCGAGAGTGTTTGAGCACCGTCCAGGTCAGGCTCTCTTACCAGCAGCCCGATGGGGCCACTGATGGTCTCCCATCTGCTTCCCTGGCAGCCCGGTCGAGGGCCACCGTGTGCTCCGCCTGAGGCCACCAGAGGCCCGTGGACGGCGCACCCCTGGGCAGAGGACACCGCCGGGGCTACCTAGGTCAGCGGCACGCGACGAGCCGGTGCCCCTCAGTGGCCGGAGCCCCGCGCTGAGGAGCCCCCTGTGCGTTTCTGCCACCGGCAGTCTCCTCGCCCTTGACTCCTCTGCTGCTGCCTGCAACCCACGATGCTTCTGTCACCAGCGGAGACGAACTCTTTCCAAGAGAGCATCCTGCCTGAACTTGTGGCGGAAGCAGGCGGCACAGTGCGGTCTTCCTCGAGCCATGACTTTCAGTACATTAAAGATCGTGAAACAACGAACCAACACATCCCAGATGACCGAGAGGAGAGGCGGGTGCAGTTAAAGGCGTCACGCGCTGCATCCAGAGTCCGAGTGTCTGGACCGGTGTCCACAGCTGCCGGGAGGATCTCAGGAACCCTGCAAGCAAACTTGGAACCCGGACGGCCGTCAGGGAGCCCAGACCCTGCACTCCTCTTTCCCTCCTGCCGGGAAATGCTGTTAGGACGCGTCTGTGTTCTCCTCAGACAAGCCGGCCTTCCATCCGGGGGCCTGTCCCCAGGGCGGAACCTGGGGAGGCAGGACTCTAGAGCTGTGCAGCTAACCCACTGTCTTCCAGGTCTCCTGTTTGCTGTTGTTCGTGCTAACGTTTTGTGTTATTCTTAACAATTCCAAGGTGAAGTTGGACCCGCTGTCCCCGGTTCAGACCTGGCCATCTGCCATCTCCGCAAAAGAACACAACACGAGGCTTAGAAGAGCAGGAAGACCAAGGCTCAATCCAGCAAACATGTGAAAGCATGATCTGAAAGTCACCGTTCCAGGTTGGTCGAAGCCGTTGGCACTGGCTTCCTGCCTCGCCTTTGGGCACCTCTGTGATCCACCCCGCACCCCCATGCCGTGCCTGTGCCCGCAGCTGGGCCCCGCTGTCGGCCAAGGGCCGTGTGCCCCTCAGTGCACACAGGACCTTCCTTCCTGTGCTTTCTCCACATGCGACCAAGCCACCCTTGGAGGCCTGCAGGAAAGGGGCACGAAGACTGCAAATCTTTCCATGTTTCAGACCTACCTCCTGCCACCCCCCGGCCCCAGTGCCCCATCTCCCACCTGCTATCTGCCTGCAGCAACCTCTCTGCCCCGGGGATCCTCCCGCGGGGACCAGTCCTTTCTCTCAAGAGGGCAAGTCCTTTTCTCCAAAGGTCCTCCACCAACAAGCTAGACCGGGTCCCTCCGTCAAGGCCTCTAAGCGCCCTGTTCACCTTCTGTGGACAATCTGTGAACCGTGTCCGTCTTCCTGCAGCTGCTTTGGGATACTTGGAACCAGTGTCACAGTGACTGACACAGGGCGGGCACTCACGGATTGTATTTGTTCAATAAACTGTGTAAGACATTGGTTTTTAAATCCCGCTTTGGAGTTGAACGTACATCTGCTGGGGCGCCGTGACTTAGAATAAACTGCACGAATACTGTACTGAGACCCGTCACTTGGCACCTGTTTCCCGTGAGGGCCCCTTCTGCAGCGGAAGTGGGGCCCTGAGACTTTGCTGTGGCTCCGCGTTTCCCTAGAGGTCCAAGTAAAAGTCTTTCAAATCCGTTTCCCAAGCAACGGAGCAGAGGAATCCCGTTCCAACGGCCCCCTAGAACCCCGTGCGGTGCAGACAGTCTGCAGGTTAGAAGCGTTCCTTTCTCGAGCAGCACTCAGGTCCTGGAGACCAACGGACTTTCCGTCCTCTCAAACCTCAGAGCACTGTTTTGGGCACGAAAATACACCACAAGCAGACACTAGCACTCCAGTACGTAGGTAGGCAGACGGTCCTAAAAAGATCCACACCGTTTCTGCCGACAGCCCTTCCTGAAGTCCTGGCACGCCCCCTCAGCCCACCTGCCCCCGGGACACAGAGGCAGGGGCTCTGGGGCCACAGGGGGAGAGGGGTGGTGCAGCAGAGCCGGGCCTGGGTGCTTTGGCGACCGTGCACCCTCCCGGAGCCACCCCAGGCGGGTCCTCGCCACCGGTCCACACAATTCCCTAAGCACCTGGTGTGCAGAGTCCCTGTGACCGCTGGTCTGGGTCTGGGTCTGCCCATGAGCCGGGTGAAAGCCACAGGCGGGGGGAACCGATGTCGGGGCGGCCTGCAGTCTCCGTTAGAGTCTGTGCGCTCAGGAAAAGAGCGTCCCCCACATGCCGGACTCCCCATCTGACACAGAAATGATGCTTGCTGACTGTTTAATGCGTAGGACACACAGGTAGGAGGCAGAGGCTGAGATGACAAATGTAATCTTTGCCAGCACGATTACAACAACAGATCCGCTCAAATACATACAAAGTTTATTAAAAATAGATTGCAAATGAGCTACAGTAGAAATGGGGAGTACAGCAGTTCTGGTGTTTCCACAGTGACGCACAGTCATGACCTCGTCACCCACGGGCGGCCAAACCCACCCGTTTCCAGGTTTACAGCCACACACACACATACGCGCGCACACACACACACACACGCCCCCGCATGTAAGTATTTACATGTATGTGCGTGTACTTAGGCGTGTTTGTTCTTTCTACAGATTAACGGAACAGTGACTCTTCTGCGTCTGCTTCATGACAGCAAGTGTGGATTTCGTCCCCGTGAGGCGGCCAGTGTTGTCGAGCTCTCCGGGAGGGGCCCGCTTCTCCTAGAGCTCTAAAGCAAGCGCATCCTTCATAAACACGTAGACCAGGTTACTCTCTTAAACGAGGGCAGTGGTGACAGCACACTTCCACATAAGAACCCTGATAGACGTGAAAAATATTTACACTCGCGTTTCAATGATTTATCATACAGCGCCTATTAAAGTGATTTCTAAGGCTAAAAAGGCTCTCCTCCCTCTTCTGTTTGAAAGTGTGCACGTTTTTCTAACATACGCATTTTGTAAGAACAATCTGGTGCAGAAAAATCCTCAGGATCCCACAGCAGGGCCTTGTCAAATAGAAGCTTTGCTCATAATCCCCACATAATTTACCATTTTCACATCACACAGTAGAAACCAGAGTGAGATCCGTGTCTGTATCGGCCACACGTTCACAGCTAAAGAAAGGACACTGGTCACAGTAACTCATCAAATGAAAGTTCAGAAACTATCAGATGTGAAAAAAAAAATACTTTCAACTGCCTCACAAGTCACTCTTACAGTATTTAAATCGCAGATGCCATGTCATTGGCCCTTCTTTCCCAGACAGGACATGGATGTCACTCTTTCTTCTCTGCATTTAAAATTTCTGAGCAATAGTTGTACTCAAAGGTCACTACTGACCCCTGCCCCCCCCCCCCCCATCCCTCTCCAATATCTGTGTTTCTACCCACATCGACACTGCCCAGCTAAACAGATGCTCTTTTACAGATTCCCCTGAATATTTGAAATATTAACTTCCTAACGTCATTGCCATCTTCAAAATCACCAATGATCTATTAGCCTAACAATAATCTGACGTTTATAAAAATAAAATATCCTAAGCTTAAATCCTCAAAATTTTCTTCTTGGAGTTTTTTAAAATCAACTATTTAGAATGTACTGGGAGGGCTGTCCCCGTATGGAAGGAGAGGGGCAGGGTCTCCAATGGGCATCACCTCCCTCCCAGGAGGTGTGGGTCCGAGCCGCATCCTGACTGCACGGACAAGACTTAGCGAGCCCGGCCCACGCGAGCGCTGGACTCAACGCGCCGGGCGTGTCCTCCGTGGGCACCCTCCTCCGGGACATCTGCAGTTACTACGGAATAGTGCAAACAAGGTCTGGGGGTTCAGGCTACTCCCCGTCCCATCCCTACAGTCCAGTCTGTGACACGGGACGGACGTGGCCTCTCGGCACCCCCTGGGGACAGCGGGGGAGACACCCCACTGCCCTCGCCTGCGCTGCACGCTCCCCCTTTCCAGCTTGGACTCTAGAAAAAGCAACAAAAAACGTATCTTCGGGTGAGTCAGATAATTAAGAAATTAGACAGTGTTTACATCGTATAAATGATAATCTCCTGGTAAAACAAAAGGGCTTCTCGGACTGGGACCACCTCTAAATCCCACCCATCTTCCAAACAGCCCTTCTGTGACTCGGAAATGCCGCCGCCTCCTTCTCTCCCCCGACCATCCTCCAAAGCCGCACCGGGAGGACTCTGGGCTGAGCACGGGTGCCATTTCCTGGTCTCACTTTGTGTTCAGTTCGTTTTCCAGTTCTGTTAATTTACGAGAGGCTTTCACTTTATTGGACACATCTTGACCTTGTGAGAACAGCCGCTGGCGCTCTTTGAATGTCAAGTTCTCAGGGGCTCCGGAATTTCCAGGTAAATCTGCATCATGGCTGCGTCAGAGGGAAACGTAAGACATCACTGGTCAAGATGGAAATAACTTGTCAACAATTAGGTAACTTTACATAGCGGGCAACTCAGTTCAATCTTTCCTGAGGGAGACTCATTCTTTGTTAAACCAGCCAAGACCCTTCCTATAAATACAGTCACTGGGGTTGTATTCAGACCTGTGTAAAAAAAGGGGCAGAATGCCTTCCTGCCTAAAATACTAACTTTCTCCCGACACACCCAACTCTCAAAACACTGGTAACTTCAGTTTTAGCAGACAGGGGGTTCTTAATAACCGAGTCGATCTAAAGAGGGCAGTTTAAAAGCACATAATTTTAACGAGCCCCGCATGTACCCGAGAGGCATCAGGATACCTAACTTAACACCAAGTTACAGGAAGACACTGAAGATTTTCTCCATCAGTTCCATTTCAGAGCTTTAAGAAGTGTCTGGGCCAATTTGTTTCTACCACCCGGGTGAGAGCGCTCGGTGGAGACACTAAGCCTATTCGTGCCTTCTGGCTTCGCGGGTGGAAGCAAAGAGCAGCACATCCGCTGCTTCTGAAGGTCTAGGAAGTTCTAGACTAGGAAGTCGGGTACGTACACCAGTGTCTGAAACAGAATTCTGTGAGCAACGTAAAGCGAAGCAGCCAGCAGGCTCACACACTCGTGTACAATGAGGGACGCCTGAGGTGATCAAGTCTCTCAACTTGCGATCCAGCCTCATACAAGAACGGTGTGAGGAAGGCAGCGATCCTTCCGTGAAGCTGTTGCCAGCTGTCAATACCTTTTCGCCAGCCTCTCTCTCGGGTCCCGGGAGCCGTCACGGGCACCGATCACTGCCCCGGAAGATCCCACGGAAGAGTCTGGTCCTTTTCCATAAAAGAAAAAGTCAAAGTTAAAGTACCCGCATACTTCCCAAAACCTTATCATCATCGAGATCCGGGGCCCACAGAAGAAGAGGAGGTCTTTACTGAGTGAAAGCACAAGGTTCTTCAAATGAGACGAAAGATGCCTTGGTCTGCAGCCGGCTTCGCTCAGCGGCCTGCGAAATCCATCACCGCCCCGACAGGCGCTGTGACGGCACAGGTCTTAGGTGGCAGTGCCAGAAAGTTCAAACCAGGCAAGATGCAGTCGCCATGAGCTCAGAAGATGCGCTTCAGGGGGGAGGGAGTCACACAGGACAGTCCTGACGGAGGCGGGAGGGGTGGGGGGGGGTAGGGGGGTGGGGGGGGGTGGTCAGACAGTCCTGATGGGAGGAGCTTCCTTACAAAACAAAGGAGAGCGAATGTAACCTAGCCAGTAACCATGTGACTGAAGGGTCTCTTTTCAGGACAGCTAATGGCTTTTTTCCTACATAAATGGCTGTAATTATTGACACTTTGAAAACAAATGAGCCACCAAAACCCCTCGTGTTTGATATAAATGCTGCAGATACAAACTCACTCAAAATACTCCCCGAGGCAAAAAAATAAAATAAAATAAAAATAAAAATAAAAATAAAAATAAAAATAAAAAAATACTCCCCGAGGCAGCACCGTGTACTGAGTGAGCAAGCCCGCGGGACACTCGGCCTGGGTCGCTGGCTCTGAGACCGGCCCAGCCACTGAGGTGACCGACAACATCAGTCCGGGAATAGCACCGCCACCTTATCCACTCCACGGGGATGTTGAAGGTCAAGAGATGATGCAGAGAGAACTTTTAAATGCATCCCAGTATCATATTAAAAGGTGTGTTAAAATCACAATGCATTACAGCAGTACTCTATTATCACACCAGCAAAAAGAAATGTCACGTTTGAAGAACCTTTTGCTTATGGGGATACAAGCCGGAGCACAATACTCAAAATATTCAGCCAACGCTGACAGCATTGCGTGTCGGATTAAATAAACGGCAAAGTTATTACAGTATTTCAACATTAAAATCATCCTTTTTAGACAGGCTGCACAAAAATCAATTTTTGCTTCTTTTCTGTAGGACAGGACACGCTGTGCGGACGTGTGCAGTCACGTCTCAGCACAGCACCTCTCCTGTCCCTCAGCAAGGTCCCCTGTGGTCACCGTATGCAAAGTCATCCTCCACAAAGACTCAAAAGATGAGACAGACTGTATCCGTAACCTCAGATAACCCAGAGTGGGTCTTCACATTAATTATCTGCAGAATAGAATTTTTTCAATTTTAACTCTAAGTTTTGTTTTAGAAGACATATCTTTTGAGCTTTGTTTTAAGAATGACACTTGCTTCTTCCACTGGTAAAAATTCTTCAAAATTTTCAAAGTTAATCAGAACGTTACTTTCAGGAGACTATATATATGAATCCCGCACACTTCAAATAGTTCTCGAAAAGCTCCAGTTAAACCACATTTTTCAATATATTGCTATGCTGGAACGGGATGTTACTTATTCCAATGCATAGCCCGATTCTGTTCCCCACAGGGCCCAGTGGAAGAAACCAAGTCTGTGTCCTTCCCAGAGTGCTCGCGACAGAAAAGTGAGCTGAGCCCAGGGCACGGCCACGTGAGGGAGAGGCAGGGAGGTCACAAGCACCCTACATGTGGTGCAGACAGCTTTGTACTTTACGAAGGAAGTCTTCAAAGAGGCACGAGCGGGCAGGTGTGGGACAGAACCTCCTATGTGGCGTTTCAGATGCGAAATAAATTAAGTGTTAGCTCGTGGGTGAAAGCCAAAGGGGTCTCGAGTGACCACCTCGCCACAACACTGCGTCACCGAACCTCATCTGTTCGTGTCGGGACACAAAATATCTCAAGTTCAGTGTGTAATGTGCAAGGAGACTGATGGCATCTCCCTTCAAAAGTGACTATTATCCCACAAACGTCTTTGAGCTCCTACTTTCTAGATGCCGAAAACAGAAATTTTATAAAGATCTAACTTTGGCTTCTGGGTGGCCCCGCCTGAATATCATGCCGAGCCTTCCAGGGGCACCAGAGCACTGGCGCAGACAGGAGGCAAGACCCTGGCCAAGCCCACTTGTTCCGGAAGAGCCACCATTACGCATGTTTCTGACTTTTCAACTTCTTTTGGAATCGTGAGTCCCGCGTATCACACCATGAGGGTCTGGAAGCCCTCGTGCTCATGAAAAGCACTAGATCTGAGCAAGTTTAGAAAGTAAGACGAAAGTCGGGTCTGAATCCTTACGATTTTCGGTTATATCTTAAATATCCCTGCAGTGCTGTCTTGGACACTGGTCACTGCAGATGGCCGTGTGCCTGTTGAGGTCTGGCTAGTGCTGCGATGGCAGAGAATGTCACAGAGCGAGAAGGAGAAACCAGTTAGAGGGAGGAGTGATTTCACAAGGACTGGGTTCCCTGCCCCTGGCGCGAGGCAGCTCGCGTGACAGCAGGGCCATCCGCGCAGCGTGGCACTGACTAGGCCACCAGACTACCACGGAAAGCAGGGGCCATCGTTATGACCCAGCTCGGCAGGGGAACTACTGGGGCAGGTAACTCAGAACAGAGAAGTGTTACTCACGTTAAAGAACGAAACTTAGTGTGCGTGTGACCGTGACACTACGGCTGAGAAGATCTTATCTTTAGACACCAAAAAGTGTGGAAGGAAGTACTTGTTCAAGTAAGTGTAAGAGTTATCGGAAGAGGCAGAGAATGAAGGCTGTAACAGTACTTGGTGACCGGGGAGAAGGACTGGGACCCTACAGGCCACAGCCGTGCAGGGCAGACACACCCGGAGGCAGGGACTAGTGAGCAAGCGAGATCAAGAGGCCGGAGCGAGTGCTGATTGGGGCGGCCCCCACCACAGGGGCCGCGCAGTCCCCACTCCAATCACGAAGGAAGACACAGGGGGCTTGATTGGTGACCCCATGACCCCACGCTTTACCTCTACCTTTCGAGTGGCGGGGGTGCTGGGAGCCCGGTGGCTTTGGAGGGGGAGGAGGGGGCCGGCCTGCTCCGGGAGCAGCACCGTGGGCAGCGGCCGAGGGGGGCTGCAGGGAGCCGGAGAGAAAGAGGCCGTCGGAGGCCGGGCGCGGCCGGCGGGGGGGTGGCCGTGGCGCAGGGGCGGCGGGAGGAAGGCGGCCCCGGGACTCGCCGGTGTGGGAGAGCTTGTCCTGACCTGCCAGACTGCAGTCCTCCTCCTCCTCCTCCTCCTCGTGGTACGCAACGAGCCTGGCGGTGTACAGGGAGTCTGGGGACAGGGCCGGGGCCTGCAGGGAGGAGGCGGTCCGCTGAGGCGGGGGAGGAGGAGCAGCCGCCGGGGAGGACGGGGCCGGGAGCTCGTAGCCCCGCGGCAGCGGCGGTCTGCCCAGGCCCGGCTCCTCCGGCTCCAGCAGCCTGCGCTCGGCCTCCGCGTGCTGTCTGCGCCTCTCGGCTTCCAGGCGGCTGTAATAACCTTCTTCCTGTCGCCTCTGCGGGCGGAACACACAAAAGCACAAAGGTCAGAGTCAGGAGGGGGCCTTCCCGGGGTGCAAAAGGACGCGTCACCCTCTGACCCCCTCTGCACACCCTTGCGAATCCAGGGGATAGGAGAGTTTCGACAGAACGTTCTAGGACGGGACAGGCAGATCCATCCGGAAGCACGGACACACTCAGGCTACTGTGGAATCATCTGACGTGAAACCGCTCCAAAGCACGGACGGACGGACGCTCAGGCACCTTCAAGCTCCAGCTTCCAATCCTACACCACTGTCCCCATTCAGTTATCCCTGCAGGCCTCTCTCTAATTCTCGGCCGCTCCTGTCTGTCTCCTTCTGTTCTTGTAGGGTGTTAACTTACCTCTTCACTGCTGGGTTTAAAGACAAAACCAGACCCAAAACAGGCTCTAGCTGGCTTTCTACAGCCGGCGCCCTCAAGAACAGCCGCCTTGCGCGCGCGCTGTCTCACCGAGCCCCGGGGTCCAGAGAGCAGCCCTTCCTCTACCAGAAGGAAGATGAAGTCACCTGGTTTATTTCCAGTTATTCAGAGAAGTTAACAGAAACCATAAAACATTACTCATTTTCCCAGGGCGACAATCTAACAGATAGAGGTGTGCTTTCCGCAGTTCTTAATTTACAGTTCAAACCTGAAACTCCCTGGCAGACAGAAAATGAGAGAGCCAGGCATTAAGAGCAACAGCAACACGATATTCAAATATATTTTGACACATACTGTACATTTTTTTCTGACATACATCTGCACAAACTACAGTTGACAGCGTTAAAATTATTTTAACATTAAAAAAGGTAACAGCACAGTTGTGTTAAAGATTGACAGGTTCCAGAACACATGGAAAAGTGGATGGAAGAGAGGGATGTGAGGCCAAACTGGAAGCTGTGCGTCCGCCTAGATGCCGTGCAGGCCGCAGAGCGCAGCGAACGGGTCTGAAGTCCACTCGACCCCAAACACAGAGCTAATCTCAGGGACCTTGCTGGCATTCGGGTACAGGCTTCTGGTCCCCGCCGGGAGGTGTGTGCTTATGTCTGCGGTCTGCTCCCTGCCCCCCAGCCCTCCCAGCCCTGCACACCGTGACCACAGCACTCACGCTTCCCCTTTCGTGGTCAGGTGCCAGCCAGCCTCGTCTTGGCACTGGACCCAATTTCTCACTTTATCTTCTCACTCTGTGTTGAGACATCTTTTACCTTGTTTTCTAACGTAAAATAAGGGTCTGCTTATTAGGCTGGGGAATCAAATCCAGAATGAGCCCTGTGGCCTTTAGTGTGACATGAACAACAGCCGCCTGACGACATTTTAGGAGGAGACCAAAGTACCCCTTTAGTTACACTAAGAGCAGATACAGTGACGTGACCGGACAGGTGGCCCATCCGACTAACGAATGGCACGTTCTTCTGTAACAAAGCCAGCCCCTCAATTGTGGACGCTGCGGATAAAAAACAGCTCATTCAGCTTTTTAGTGACCACTCAACTCTAGGAGCAGTTACGGAGCGAGACCCAAGCGTTACGTGACATAGTGGTGAGCTGTGAGGGCTCACGCTGGAAGAGGCCGGGAGCTGAGGGCCTGAGCACAGGGCGCGGGCAGGCCTCCCGCACACGGGCCCCGAGGGGGGTGCGGGCCACAACACACCCCTGCACTGACAAGTCTAGGGGCTCATGTTGCGGGGAACTGATTCTGACCGGGACTCCTCCCGACACAAGTGAAAGACACCGGGGCACCCGGCCCCACTAGCAGAGGCCGCTTCCCAGACTGCAGAAGCTACGTGGACACAGCCGCTGAAGGTCACAGGATGATGCCAAGGAACCGTGAGGGTCTAGAAGATGCAGAGACCGCCACTTTTCACACAGGTACGTGTCCTAGCCTTATTATTCTACTTTCGTCTAGATGAGTCACATCGTTTCTGCCAATCGAGCTCTTCACTAGTTACACATCCAGACGGATCGTATCGCTACACAAGGTTTCCTAAAAGCTCTCTCTCGGGGGAGGAGGGGGCTTCATTAATACGGCTCACCAGACTGTCAAAGGAGGAATCAGGAACGAAAACTCCCCACCGGCAGCTGTGGCGCCCACGGCCCCCGCCTTCACAGAAGGGAAGCGTCAGAGCGGACAGGCTCCCCCCCCCCCCCCCGCCACGGGTGCCCCGCTCAGGGCCGGCTGCGCACACACTGCGGTCCCGGTTTTCAGGATGGACCCAATCGGTTGTCATTTTGAAATTCACGTAAAAGATTACTTTCATAAAAAGAATCCACATGTGGAACCAAAATAGCAACTCAGGATATTAGATCACATTCTAGGTGAATTTTCCTCGTATCACGCTTTTTGTAAGCTATCTGACCTGCTGACCGCCAACCAGAACGGAGTGATTTCCGTAAGGAACCTACTTGAAATGCGCGCTGTGAACACACCGTCTACGTCCCTGGTGCTTCACCGCCCGAGCTCCGACCGCACAGCCGCACAAGCACCACCCTCACCCCACCAGGCGGGGCCGCGTCCAGGAAAGGGCAGGGCCCGAGGGAGCGGACCGGCCGGGAGGAGGCTCGGCCACCCCGACGGGCCCACGAGTTCAGAAGCGGGAGAGAGAGAGGACTCAGGTGGGAGGACGTGGACACCGTCCGGAGCAGAGGCGGGCGGGCCGGGCCGGGCTCCAGTCTCCGGTCCGACAACAAAGGAGGGGTCCAGGCCCCGTTGTGTCTCGCACGCGTTAGGATGCGTGCAGCGTCTGCCCCTCTGCCCCAGCCCATCCATCGGGTTCAGGCTAAGCCGGGAAGCCTCTAGCCGCCCCTACAGGACCATGACCTTGTCTTCGGCGTCTCGCTTCGTCCTCTCCTCCTCCTGCCTGGCGCGGTCCTCCGCTTCCCGCCTGCGCATGTCGTCCAGCTGCCGCTGCCGCCGCCGCTCCTCGTCCTGTAACTAACAACGCAGGAACTTTAACCTCCGCCCTGCACGCTCCAGCAGCACGAGGCGCAGAGAGCACACACTGGCACAAGCAGACACACACACACACACACACACACACACACACACACACACGACGTCAGATACAAAATACCCGGTTCGATCACCGTGGGAAGATGGCAAAACGTACACATTTCACAGCTCTACGTTTCAAAATCAAGCTGCCTAACAGCACTGTCCCCACAGTTCCACGAACTGCTCCAAGAAGGAATCGGTCTCATACATCCACACCGTGAACAAGCCGGACTGTAGCCAGCTCACGTAAACCACACTCCCGTGACACACGGACCCTCCAGTTACGCAACTACGGGGTGCACTCGGCCATCGTCTCCCCCCCATCCTCCTTCCCTCCGGTCCGCAGGCTTGTGGGCTGGGGCACACAGACCTCAGGTCCCTGGGGCGGGGCCCACGTGCCAGCACACAACCCCAGAGGGATACCGAGACCGTGGGCCAAGCCCCTGGCCCACTGACCCTTGGCCATCGGCTTTCTCCAGACCCCATCCTGGACTCCAAGAATTCCTTCTCGGCCCAGGGAGACCCCAAAGTCTTGAGCCAAAGAATCTGAGCCTGTATTCGCAAGGGACCTCACTTCACCTCTCTTCTGCTACAACCTCTCAGCCAAGTCAATTGGCCGGTCTCTGAATAATTCTCGTGTCTGGAAACCTACCGCCTGCTCCCCAAAACAGCATAGAGTCAAATTCCTCTATGTGCCACAGGTTGAGGATATCTTTTCTAAAAGGATCCTTGGATTAAACGTACATTTGACCAGAACAGAGGAAAACGCCCTTTTGTTACGGCCCCAGATAACGGCAACTTTGAAAGCTTGCTTCTCCAAGTATTTCCTTTCTTCTGTTCCAGAGCTGGTCTGCAGTAGCACCCAAGAAATGTGCCTCCAGACGTCAAGAGGAGTTGATTCAAAATTTTAAAAATTAGAACGTAACCCAACGCCATCTAGTTTCATTGTTAAAGCCCCTGAAGGACTCCCCTTAAGTAAAATTGCTCATGGTGTGTTTCAGTATTTACGGAATTACTGCTTACTGTAGAAACCGTTCACAGCAGAAACAGAAACGGGATTTGAGTTGTATTTGTATTTTTTTTTTTTAAAAACAAAAACCTTAACAGCTTCACTCCTGCCTTATTTCTGTGGAATAAACACTGCAGCCGATGGGGAAGTAACAAATTAACTTGGCGTCGTTAGGCTTTTTCAGGTCAGCAAACAATATTAAAACATCTTAGAAAAAAAATTAAAATCTGCTCCTCAAGAAGACAAATTTACTTAATTTCCCGTTTAGTTCAAATCTAGGCATAAGCCCAGGGGAGATGTTGGGAGGTTGGCTGTGAGGGGCTCAGAGCAGGAGCACAGGCTACGGATTCCGAGCCCAAGAAACAAGGCAGAACTGTGAGGGTTCCCGGCCCCCCGGGGTCGCGTAGGGCTGGCCTCCACCGGGGAGCTCCCACCCCCCCCCCCCCCCCCCACCACGGCAGGGTCCATGGCCCGCAGCACCAGTGCATCAACCAATTTACACTCATCGGTCCGAAGTGTGAGAAACGGCACCCAAATAAAAATAAGCACATAAGCTAGCAGCTGGTATTAAATACGCTACACGGAAGGGCGTAAAAGCACGTTAGCGTTCCGCACAGACTCCCTCGTCGTGTTTTACCTGCCAGACGCAATTAAAAACAGGTCTGAGCAAGGACAACAGAGCACGCTAAAATGGCCCGCTGGGTCCTCCACGCTGAGGAGAAGCACCATCTTCAGAAACAGGCACAAAAGCAATTCTCATAACCACAGGTACAGAATGCTACCTAGCAAATCTATAGCAGGCACTTTCTCTTAAAAACCTTCGTTCTTCTACATCTGGATGGGGTCGGCGAGGAACCTTCTCCGGTGTTAAGGTCCCCAGCTCCTCTTTTTACTGTTACCGACGAACCCATCCGTGCTGTTCCTGCCCACTGCCTGGAAAGCTGCTTCACGTCTTTTCACTTCCAAAACAAGGCTTTTCATTCTTCATACAGATGCTGTTTTGCCCGACCCTCCTCCCCCAAAAGTGTTAATGACAGGAATGATAACCTAGCCTCTAAACTTACTCCAAATTAGCTCAAAATGGTATGCTGTGCTGTGTGGTCTCCTTGCGTTCAGTACCAGGTAAAGGGCGTTTCAACCTAAGCCACACGTTTAACACGGGCTGCGCTGCAAGGACAGACTGTGTTAACCTGGGGTGAGATGAGGACACGGGCTCAGTGTTTTACATGCAGAGAATGAAGGGGGGGCTGCTATGGAAGCCACCTGCAGGAAGCCACGTTCGGGGGAACAGGCCTAGATAGAAGCAGCCGCGGTTCTTACAGCAGCCGTCAGCCCGAACCACAGCCACTCTCAGCCGGGAACTAAGGCGGCGTCTCAGAAGCCACTGTCACCAGCCTGGCTGGTCTCGCTACGCTGGCGGTCCTCCCCTCATCTTCAGATTAAAAAAAGAAAACAGTTACATTGTGATCCGTGTGTTTATAACTTTATGCCACAGAAGACACTAACTCGTGTCTTTAACGTACAGTCAAAACTCCATTAAGGGAGACGATCTTGTTGCGATATCTGAATACAGATCAGGGCCAAGGTGTCCTTTCGCTTTTGGGATCCTCGCTGGAAACACGACCGGAAGCCTGTCAAGGTCACCCTTAAGGCAACAGGCAAGTGTCATCTGCCTATGTTCCCACCCATTAACAATACACTAAAAAATGTTAATGCCCCGCAGTGAAGGACCCCCACGTGCAGGCCGTTTACTGCTACCGGGCTCAGGCACCCGACTCGGGTTCAGCCCACGAGCCCCATGCGGGAGAGGAAGTCCACTTTGTGTTTCTTCATGGGGAAAGCCATCCCCACAACCCCGGGCACTTGGTGTGCAAGTCTCTTCCCTGGGCACAGCCCATGCCCCCACCCGTTCAATGTAAGGACAGTGACAATTTTATCAGCAGCTGTAACGCGTGCCGGCTTGCTGCCGAAACACTCTGGCTTTGCAGGGACAGGGGAGCCTGCGTCGGGCTGCGTGGCTGCACGCGGCCTACCACGTACATCGGAAGCTCTCTCACAGCAACTATCTCATCTTGCAACCACACGAGTCTGTGTTCTACTCCAACATGCCAACAAGCTGGCTTTCATACGAGCATATTCTCCTCCTACTTCCTGGAGTCAAACTGACCCTCCCTGAAGGCAGGCTTGGACACCACCCTCGGAGCCAGACCCCGCTCGCAAGGCGGGGGACCCCGGGGAAGCAGGCAGGGTCTCTCTGCAGGTGCAGCTCTCAGCTGGGTTTCCTACTGACTCTTGCTTGAGGTTTTTATGATCTTGCTTTCGGTTCAGCCCCTCGTATGCCAATTCCTGCAGTCCCACATGAAGACCAGACAGGAAAGCGGCCTACGAGGGCGGACCTGGCCTGGGCCTTCCCAGGAGGTCAGCAGTAGAGATGCTGAAATCGGGGACGGCGTCACTCGGCTGGTACCACCCCAAGGGGAGGGAGTCTTCCCCTGGAGCTGTCGGGTCCTCAGAGCCAGGAGACGAACCACTAAGACGGTAACAGGACAAAGCCTGAGACCAGGCAACTGAGAGACTGTCAGGTCACGTCAATTTCTAGTTGGAAGATAGCTCCTGGCCGGGGTTTCGTGAGCAGGAGGCATTGTTGTGCAGCACGATACGAAATAAATATAAACTCCGGTATAAACATAAATTCCGGTAAGAACCTTGACTCTCACTCTTTGCGACACCGCGTGACCGTTGTCGCTACGGGGCGTGCCGCCTCGTCTGCTCTGCCTCCGTCCCAGGTTCCCCTGGGGGAAGTGCGTGTGATTGTCTGGCAACCTACGGCAACGGAGGCCCGGTCACACGGCCCGTCCCTCCCCGCAAACTTGAGTGGAGCCGCGTGCGGCTACGGCGGAGGCTGACATCTGCCCAACTCCACACAGAAGGTGCGCGGAGGCATGGACGGAACACCAGCACTTCGTGGCCATGGGAAGACCCAGGACGTTTCTCTAAATGACTCCTGAGATGTGACTTTTGTTTTTTTTTAACAGGATCACCCTAGCTGCTGTGTTGAGAACAGACTGTGACACAGGGAACAAACGCAGAAGCAAGGAGTCCCCTGCACTGAGCCAGGTGGGGACAGCAGTGGTTCAGGCCAATGTGGGTGTCGAGGTGGTCAGATTCTGAGAAGTAAAAACAATTTCTGGATGGAGAGAAAAAGAGGGTTATGGTAACTAAGGCTTTTAGACTGAGCAATTAGAAGAATCAGCTGAAATGCGGAAGGCTGAAGGTAGACAAGGAGCATGTTGGGGGGGGGTGCGGTTTCCGAACATGCTGAGCTTTGAAAAGTCTTGTCTGACTGCAGGCGGAAGTGTGGGCCAGGGCAAGGCCTGGGCTAGAAACGCAAACGCGGGTGTCGCTGGCTTCTACAGCTCCCGGGGTCTGGAGGCGGAGGCGGGGGCGTGGGGGCCCGGGCTGGTTGGGGTGCCGACCACTACAAACCCAGAGGGAGAGCAGAGCCAGTGAGGTGGCCCCCCAAGCTCATGGAGACTGTGGGCTGCTCCCGACAGAGCACCTGCCCCGTTCATCCCAGGGTCGTACCCAGGAGACACCGTCACAGCCACACGGGGCGCTGTCCCTACACTCTGCTGGCACTTGGGCCACCCCCTGTCCCGGCAAGAGGACGGGCGCCTGGCAGAGGCACCTCCCTGTAGACAAGCTGCCAATTCTGACCGGAGGACTCTACGTAAGGACACCGCTGTAAGAACGGTCATGTTTACCGGGAAATGAGGCTAAGAAATGCTCAGAGATGTGGGGGTTGAGGTCAATAGGAGTAAAAAAAACTACCTTTTAAAGAAAGAACTCTGAACTGTGTCTTCAAAACACAAATCCTCGTGTCCTCCTTCATCCCCAAGTATCGTCTATCTGTCATAATCTGCACAGAAGAGTCTTGCTAGGCCTACAGAGCTGGAAAATCTCTACCAGCCAGGGCCTCGGGTCAGTAGCTGGTGGGCAATGGATGCCCAGAGAGGATGTAACATGAGCACCTCAAACGAAGAATCTGCTCTAACCGGTATCTTTCGACCGCCCACCACAGGTGCACGTTGCCATACAAACAAGTACGGAGAAAACATCCATATTTTGTCTTTGTCTCATGGCGGGGGGGGGGGGGGGGGGGGGGGGGGCAGGTAACGCTAAAACAAATATGCTCTTCGGTTATCAAGGCGGGAAATGCTTCCGGGAGGGGCTTCTCTGCACAGCGGCCGTGCCACCACACTGTTGAGCTAAAAACGGGGGAGGGGCTGTCATTTGATGAGGAGGCCGGTGAAGTCAAACGGAGATTCAGGACGTTTTAAAAGTACTGTCGGATCCCGTCCTTGTTCGTTTAAAAAGTGACTAACAAAAAATGACCTCAGGTTATTAGGACCGTTTCAGCCGGTGCAGAACTCGTGGCCGGTGACACTGATAATAGCCCTGGAGCACCATGGACACTAAACGGTCGGCTGAATCTCCCGAACGTGGACACACTGAATCGAGAGGCACAGGTGGCTGAGTGCCCGACTTCGGCTCAGGTCACAATCTCACGGTTCGGGAGTTCGAGCCCCGGGCTGGGCTGTGCGCTGTGTGGAGCCCGCTTCCGATCCTCTGTCCGCCTCCCCCCACCCCCGCAGCTTGCACTCTCCCTCAAAAATAAAACATTGAACAAACAAAAACCCTGAACTGACAGCAGAACGGGATGTCAGGTATGTTTCGGCAGACGATACGGCTGGTGAAGCAAACTGAAGTCCATGCGAAATTATTAAAGAAGACACAGTAACATTTACCAAAAAGCTCTCTTTTTCTGCCAACAGACAGATGCCAGTTACATCTTAATTGGCAAAACAATGCGAATACCAATTCGGTTGAGTTTCTAGTAGTCGGTTATTCAAAATCTATTACCAGGGTAACAAAAACGAAACAGGTTATTCGTTGCAGGTTCTCTTTTGTTTGCTCGCGTATTCGTGACTACGTAAAAATACACAGAATCAATTTTGTGACTAAAACTGAGAAAAGGTCAAAGCCATAAACAAACAGTAACACTTAAAATTAACGGAGGAAAGCAAAGAGTAACTAAATCTAAACACACGGAAAGGCATGCTTCTCGATCCCGCAACTACACGCCTGCGCTAGGACGCCCCAAGGAGCTGCGTCCACTAGGAACACAAACCACCACCACTAACAGAAAAAAAGAAAATCAAGACAGGAAAAAAGTACCAAAGGGAAAGAAATGAGAACATACCAAATCTAGAACAGAGATTGCTGGCAGACCAGTCTGCTGCAGTAACAGAGAAGGAAACAAAAAGAAAGATGAAGTGTGAAAAAAAGTCAAGTTTAGACCGTATTCCACCCCGCGTGCTCGCTGCTCCCGCGCGTCACCTGCGTTGGAGGACGGCCCGGGGAGCACAGCGAAAACTATGCGTGGACTTCTGGCACCCACGAACAGGAAAATGTCCACACAGTATTAAACACTTGAGTTTCGTTATTATGATACACGGAAGGGACTTTAAAATTCCTCTGAGCTGTTACCTGGGGACTAAGATATTCCCCTTAAATTTGATTAATGATGAACACGGAGACACTTTTCACTAAAATTGTAAGAAACTTTCCAAATGTCATAGTTCACGCTATGAGGCTCTGAAATGGTCACTGTGAACTATTTGGAAAACCTGACAGACCTTTAATAAAAATTCACAGCTAAGAATAATTACAGAAATACTACAACGCAGTTGCTAACTTTTCACTATGGGGTGGGGGGGGGGGGAGATACAGTTATAACAATAAATGTTAACAATGTCTACCTATTTACCATAGACGTCGGCTTTTGGTTCAGTATGAACTGCGGTCAACATCGCTGTTTCCTTGTGTCCTAGGGACGGGAGAGTTGGGCCAGGGGCACACGCCCTGCCTCTAGTGGCACTGGCCGAGGACAGGGAGGGGACCCTGCACTGAGCACTCAGCCAACCGTTGACACGGCGGACACCAGGGTCCTGACCCCGGGGTCAGCGCTGTGCTGAGAATTCTTATGCTACAAGTAATGCATCGTTAGCCGGATGCGCTTTGAAATGAAGTAGCACTGGGGGTAAATACAGTTGTTTTTCAGGAGTTCATTACTGGTGACTTAACATCTGGGTGTTCGTTCAGCTGGAATGTTGGGTAAGTCCTACATCCCTTTTGCTGACAAGAAGCGTGTAATAAGAAGTGTGCGGGTGAAACGTTTCAGGACAAAACTCACGAGGCAAACCTGAAAAGGGGTCAGAGTCAGCTGTATGGACTGGTCCCTATCTAAGGTTACTCTGTGTCCCGCTGTGGAAACGTGAAAACATCTGACGTAACAGTTACTTGTTTAGATGTCTGGCAGACAGCATTAAGTAAAAGTGGCAATTAGAAATTGTAAATAGTAAAATCCAGAGGACGTGGTCTGGGCCGTCTCTTCCCAGAAAGCTGCCCTGTGTGAAACCTCCTACCGTGATGTGGTCCACAGCACTGTCTGCAGGTTAATACCGGCAAACGCCTCTCCGTTCTGATAGGGTAATGGAGTCTTCAATCCGGCATTTTAACAATCTAGCGCACGAAACTAGCATGACCTTTCCTTCCTTTGTTTGATGCGAAAAGCACAAATTACTTTCGTCATGTGGAGAAATTAAATTAAAGCCCTACGTTCTCGGAGTCTATATACCCCCGCTGAAACAGAATGGTTTAGTTTCCTAAGTACCTGCTTCACCGCGTACAGCCGGTGCGCGGAGCGTCCTGCTAGAAAGGCTACGAGAACCGCAACTCTGGGACTCTCAACAGTCCCCTCCGTCACCCACCGTCCAGTGCCGCCCATCACGACCTGGGCTGGGCAGGTGTCCTGCCCCCCGTTCGCGAAGGGTGCCCTGGCCCACGGCTCTCACCGTTCGCGCCGCGGCCTAGGCGGCTTCCGTCGTGCAACAGCACAGCGCTGCCGTGAAGACCGTGTACGGCCCACAAGGCCTAAGATATCTGACTATCTGGCCGTTTAAGAAAAAATCCTGCCGACCCCTGGGGAGGCCTTTCACTGGCTCCGAACAAAGTAGTGGTTACGAGCTTGTTTTCTCAACTGAAGCGCTAGCGAGAAGGACAAAGGGGAGTTTGCCGACTTGAACAGCAAAGTTCCACTCGGATGGCAGTGAGCCCTTTGCAGAGAACACGCCTCCCAGCCCGGCCCGTCGTGCGGGACCGCCAGCGAGCGGGAGACGGAGCGACAGGCTACAGGCCAGGGGCCCCCCTCAACCCTCCAGGGCCCCGGGCCGGGAGCGCCACGCGCTCGGGGCAGGTAGCACAGAAACGCGCGCCCACAGCACTCTTCCCCTTTACCCTTGCTCTCCGCTCAGCCTCGAGGCGCTGCATGATCAGCATGGTGTCCACGTCGTCGTCCTCCTCCTCCTCGTCGTCCTCGTCCTTCTGCTGGGACTCCTGCAGTCTCTTCTGGAACTGCCACTCCAGCATGAGCTTGCGCAGGCGGTCGCTGTCCTCGGCGCTGCGCTCGGGCTTGCTCTGGAGCTCCCGGATCTCCCTGCTCAGCATGTCCACGATGTGCATCTGCTGCTGCTTCTCCAGCTTCTCCCTGGCGTCCCGCTTCCAGGGGTCGGGGGACAGGCTGTCCCCCGAGGACAGCTCCTCTCTGCTGACCGTGATGTACTGCAAGTCTCGGCGCTCGATGGTGCGTGGCTGCTGCTGGGGCTGCAGCTCCCGGATGACCGTGTCCTGGGGCCTCTGGAGCGTGGAAGGTTTCTCCGGCTTCACGTGCGCGACGGTCACCGGGGAGAACGCGGCCGGGTTCAGGGCCTGGGAGCGCATCTGGCCCAGCTTCCGCTCCTGCTCCCGGCGCTTCCTGTCCCGCTCCTCCTCCAGGCGGGCCTTCTCCTTCTCGTACCAGCGCTGCTGCTCCTCCCGTTTCCTCCGCTCCGCCGCCGCCTGGCCGCTGGGAGGGGGTGGGAGGGGCAGGTCCACGGGGACCCCGTCGAAGTCTCCGGCGTAGTGCGCGGGAGGCGGCGGGGGTGGCGGGGGCAGGTCTGTCTGCGCGGGCGGGGGGGCCGCCGGCAGGGGCTGCGCGGAGGCCGGCGTCTTCCAGCGCCCGGGGCCGCTCTTGGTCAGCGTGGAGGCGGGGGTGCCCGACTTGGAGCAGGGGTCCAGGTGCTCCTGGCTGGACGTGCTGGAGCCCACCGAGGAGCTCGGCTGGATCCACACGTCGCTGTCGGACTTGCGATCCAGCACCGCCTCCAGCCGATGCCGCTCGAGTTGGTAAGCTTTATCCTCCCGAAGTTCCTCCTGGGAGCGGGTGACGCGCTAGAGAAAGAACACGGAAAACCGTCATCTTTCGGCCACTTGGAAAAAATTATTAAAAACTCATAAATACGGTACCTCGAGGGAGAAAACATTTTAGGGCAACTGTTAAGCGAGTGGCACACAGAGGCGGAGACCGCCCACCCAGGTCTCTGGCGGTGCGGGGTGCACGATGTGGGGGGTCAGTGCTTCTCCAGTTACAAAAAGGGAAGGGCCGTACTTCCTTCTCTGCATCACTGTGAAAAGCGGGCGGCGCAGCGCACAGAAACGCAGGTGCTTTACGGACGGCGCCCTTCCCCCCTCTTGTACGGCCGCGTGCACACGTCTCCGCTGTGGTTTCCCACGCGACGGACTTCGCGAGGAGGAATGTGTTCAGTCTAACTACGCGAAGAGCAGCAAAATTTACTTCTCCGTCGTAAAGTTCGAAGTAAGAGAAGTAGCTCTCAAATCTTTACTATCTGAGCCATGGTCCCAGGGCTGACGGGCTGACAGAGCTGTGCACAGGCCAGGACAAGCCATGCATCCGAGCCTGTCTGCTCCAGTCTTAGAAAGCAAAGTACAGAACACAGTGCCATCGGTCGCTGAACATGAACGTGTGCGTGTGTGTCGGAGATGAAACGAATACACTGTTTCAAAGGGCTAAGAGGCTCATTTCTGAAAAATGGCATGTCTAACAGTAGTTTAAAGTGACAGAAATGACTCACTAGAATGTCAAACATTTTTTCCTGTTGTTAATGTGTAGAAATTGAAGATGTAAATCTGGAAGGTAAACTGTTTCCCTTTCCTTAAAAAATAAGCCAAGAAAAAAATGAAGTATCACTTGAAAACACAGTAGCCTGATAGAGAAATGCAACATTTACTGCCAATATTCTGCGATAGCTTTACTACGGACACAGAAAGCTTCTTGATCGCTGGACAGTCTACAGGGCACAAAAAGGTAGCTGACCCTCGAACAAGGCAGGGAACAGGGGCACTGAACCCTGGGTAGTCAAAAATCCACAGACAACTTCTGACTCCCCCAGAAACTGAACTACTAACAGCCTACCGCCGACTGGAAGCCTTTCCCGTGACATAAACAGTCGATCAGCACACAGTCCGTTTCCTTATGTACTTACTGTATTCTTACAATAAACCACAGAAAAGACAAAAACCACGAGGACGAGAAAAGACAGAGCACCATACTGAGAAAGTGTGCGTAAAAGTGGACATGAACAGCCCAGACCCACGTCATTTAAGAGTCCACCGTAGCATGAAATGCCCTACGTGTAGAACAGATCCTCTGAAAGCATGAACTCGTGGAGTTCACGCCTCCTCCGCGGCACTGCGGGACCCGACCCCCGGCCCTCCCGGCTCAGGCCTCCGCTCTCCTCGAGGACATCGTTCTAGCTCGCGGTGCACACCTGCTCCACCTCTCCGTGCACCCCTGGCAAGTCCTACTCTTACGCTCGGTCATTTCACGATCCAAGTAAGCGACCCTCCCACACCCGGACGTCCCGGTTTCCTGGCCTCCTCTTCTAGGTGCCCGTTACCCACGTGTGGGGCAGAAGCGGACGTGCACCACCAACGTGAATGTGGAGGCTTACTAATGCTATTCCCCTAAGACAGGAGACACGTGTGGATTCTCTCGACACATGGGAAGCGGGTCTTCCCTGGGGAGGGAGCAAGGCACATGACCATTCACTGTGGAGAGAAATCTGGAGAAATCCTCTCTCGCAGCCTGCTCCAGCCCGCTGGTCGAGCCGGCGGGGGGTGTCCGATACTCTCGAGGAGACTGGGCTTCTCGGGTAACGGGACAGGACGGAGCCGTGGACCTCAGGACACGAGGCTCTTCCTCGCTGTCCGTGCTGCCTCCTGTGACTGTGACTGTGACCCCTCTTCTGCTCTCCCACCCTCCTCGGCTCAGCTCAGTCCCACCCCCAGTCTCTAGAGCAGCACAGCCGGAACGCGCTACCCGGGCCCGGTGTCGTCACACATCCCAGATCGTACCCATTTTTAAGCATACACCTGACTTCTCCCAGGCTCCCACGGTGCAAAGTTCTCTTTCTAAACACAAGACACATCTGATGACGTTCCCCAGCTCCACTGCCCTGACGGCCCCTTCTCTACTAGCTTGGATAGAACCTGAACGCTTCATCTTCCCGTCACTTCGAGCCTTTCTGCGTGGTTCCAGGCTGCAAAGGCCTGTGACGCGCCCCACCCCCCGGCTCCCGCTCAGCAGCCCACCCGGGCCTCCTCCCCTGTCCGAAACGCTCTTCCCTCAGAGAGCGGTAACGGACCGCGGGAGCCCAGGCGCCAGTCGCTCGGCGGGGACCCACGTCCCTAGCAGTACCTACTACCCCGTGTTTACTTCCTCTGCCTCGCTTCCCCGTCGCATCGTTAGGGTCACGGGCAGGGACCCCGGTTACGCCTGCGTCCCAGCGCTTGGGACGGCTTCTGGTGTAAGTAAGAAAAAACACACACCGCTCGTTTCTCAGCCCTGGAGCCCGTGATCCCACCTCACAAACCGTCATTAGGGTGCACTATTACTAACACTTTGTGAATCAAACCTCCAGAGAACAAAGAATTCCTTTTCACGTTTAGTATTCCCTCCCGTCCCCTCTTCCTCAGTTACCCGGGAGACCATGTAGGACAGCACTGTCCTACAGAGCACGTCGGCCGTAGCTCAGAGATCATTCAGACTCCACCCTGCCAAACCAATTCTCTTTGAGGGCGCGGATGTCCGTGGCCTCCTCTCTGACCTGCATCGCGGGGCCGGACTGATGACCATCTGCGTGCACGTGCGGCTTCTCCTCGTAATTGGGCCACTGGTTCTGAGGGGGAGCCACGCGGTCCTGGGACCTGGAGGCCGGGAAGGTGAAGTACTCCCTGGTGTACGTCTGGGTGGGGATGGGATAGGCCTCAGGTCGAGGTGGAGGGGTCTGCTCCTGTGAAACGTGAAGAAGAAAGCGGGCTTTTGGCAATTTGTACACGGACTCGTTTAATTGCCAATATTCTGTTTTAAAATGTGGTTTCTGTGTATTTTTAAACCTGTGTTAAGAATTAAAAGTGGTCCTCTACTAGGAATAATGAAAAACATTTTACTTTGCCCTGACTTATCAATTTAAAGCTAACTTACCTATTCTTTTAAAAACAAAAAAAGCGGTACTCAGAGATTACAAACAATGCTAATCTACAGAGCATGAGTGTCACGAGATAACCTAGGTGTTCATCACAGCGAGAACGGTTCCCTCCTCTCTCAGACCTCAGTGCAGAGGTTTCCGGTGGAGACGGACGTGATCTTCGCGGCTGCTCCAGGGGCGTACGCGCTTTTCCCTCCGGGACTGGGGGGCTGATCTGCGTTGGAAAGAGGCAGGGAAAAGAAAGGTGACTCCTGGGAGGACAACTCGACACAACGTCACCTAACGTCCTTTACGGGTGGTGAGCACGTGCCGGGCATCTTCCAACGGCCGGTGAGGAGTCAGCACAGAGACGAAAACTGGGGTACGTGAGACATCAGGGCTCCTCATACCCACTCCCCTCTCTCGAATACTCAGAGCCCAGGGCCAGAAAGTATTACCTACAGACTGGGGGCCGGCAAACCCTCCCGGCAACGGGACAGTCAGTCAGTATTTCAGGCTCTGCAAACCTCGTGAGTGTTGCATTACCCTTCCACTGATCCTCCTTCTTGTTAACAACCCCTTAAAAGCATAAAACGTTCACCATCCCCTGCCGCGGACGTGGTCAACGTACTGCCCTAGAGCATCAGGGCAATCAAACGTTTTCGAACTTCGTTCTTATTACCTGTCGGAAGGACAGTGCTTGGGGTATCTCTCATGAAAAACACATCTCAGCCAGCATACGCAGGCAATGTCGTTCTGATAACTAAGAAAGCACAGGGTGCCCACCCCCCCGGCCTTTTCTGGCCGTGACCGTGCGTGTATCTGGACAAGAGCTAGCTCAAAGGCCAGGGAAGGAATGGCCACAGCGGTCCCTCTTACTTGCCACGTTGGGGCTGGAGCGGTGGTCAGCCCGGTTCTTCATCAGCCTGTCATCGCCAGGGAGCTTCTTCGGTTCGCTGTATTCTGCCCAAGGCAGCTGAGGGCTCTCGGGTGACCCGTTTTGAGCTGAATTGTTATAGAGCTCGAAACCTTCACTCTTTGGTCGGGGTTTACCTGAGCCACGACGGTCTGAAACTGAAGTCAGAGTGCACTCAGGGTCTCTTCAATTGTTCAAGATCTTATTTTAAATACCCTAGTCTTCAAGAAAGATGAACCTACAAATATTTAAAATTTCAAAAGACCTTCTTCTTAGGTGAAGGAATAAGGTAGCTTTTAGTCTAGGAATCAAATCTTTCTAGAGAATCTTAAAAGCGACATTTAACTGGTATTGATGGGAAAGGTGCTCTTTCAAAGCCGATTTTCTCAAAGTCCACCAAACACACTCCCCTCACTTTCTAAAACACACACGAACTCTGTCAACCCCGGGGTGAGCTCTACTTCTGGCCTCGTCTCCCTGCATGGTCGCCCCGGGCGTGTTCTCTGCTCGAACAGCTTCCCTCTGACCTGTAACTCACGGTTGGGTTTGCCTCTTGGAAGCGGCTGTAAGCTATGACATCAGGCACCAGCCTGGCATCATGTCAGGAAAAAGTAACGAAGGCCTCTGCTACAGCACATGGGTTTGTCAAGACGCGGTTTGTTCATTGCAGCGAACGGTGGGTCCGGGTTCTCAGAAGCTTTCTTGTGTGTGTGTGACCATTAGGTCGACCTCAGGCAGGTGCCGGCCTGGGAGGCTCCCAGATCACTGGCCAGTGGAGAAGAGAGCTCCATCGAGGCCAGACCTGGCAGCTGCACACAGTGAGCACGGTAAATGCAAAGTATATAATGATTTAAGAGACGATGTGAGTCCTAATGGGTTTTCTCCTGTGATTTCTGAACTGATCCTTTAAAAAAGCCCTAAATTTATATTGGTTTTACTCCGGGATTTTTGATGTAGCTATAAAATCATGGTTCCCACCAACAAATCATCTTATGCGAACTGAGCTTTTAAATCTGAAGTGAACTACGTAGGACGGGATAATCACGTCCCGTCTCAGCACACAAAGGACTGAAGTAACTGTTCACATACACGCACGCGTACATTCTTCCAGTGGAGAATTCTACCTGTTTTTGAAGACTTTACGTCCCTCACCACCTGCTTTACTACGGCCAAGTGCCGGGCCGGTGGAGACTCTCCAGCCGGCCCCACGGGAGGTGCCGGGGGGCAGGACCTTAGCGAACCCCCACACGGCCAGAAGGCCAGCGGGCCTACACTGGACACTGTCGTGAGCGACTTATCTTGGCTATCTTGCAAGGGATCGCATCCCGAGCTTGTCTTTAAAATTGGGACAGCACCTACTCCATAGAGTTTTGTGACTGTCGAGAGAGGCCGTGATTGTAAAATGCCCGGCACGCGCGGTAAGCGATCAACACCAGGTGGCGACCGCGACAGCGGTCACGGGCAGACGCGGCGCGGCGTGCGAGGCTGCGCCGGGAGCGCTCACCTCTCTGCATCATCGGGGACGGCTGATTGAGCAGGGTGGCCAGGCCGTGGTAGATCGCTCCTTGCTTGGCTACTTCCAGTGTCACCACGGAACTGGTCCTTGTCATGAGTTCTGCTGCCCTAGGAAGAGAGAACAGCACTAGTAAGGGAAAGGAGAGCAGTGCCCGCTCCTCACGATGGCCGCCTGTGACCACAGTAACCGCACGTCGTGCGGCCTCACCCGCTATTCGGAGCAGCAGCTTTGAACCTTTGCGCAGGCTCCCGGCTGCCGGCTCCCTTCCTCAGAAACCAAGAACTATTCTATCAAGAACAGTAAAAGGACTTTCAGGAATCCTCAGGATGTGCTAAGAATAGGCTTTTTTAAGCTTCAAAGAAACTGCTCCAGACCAAAATACACACTCTAACATGCTAACAAGAGAGGGGTCACATACACGAAGTTTATATTTAAAACTGTGAAGATCGGGGCCACCTGGGTGGCTCAGTCGGTTAAGCGGCCGACTTCGGCTCAGGTCACGATCTCGCGGTTAGTGAGTTCAAGCCCCGTGTCGGGCTCTGTGCTGACAGCTCAGAGCCTGGAGCCTGTTTCAGATTCTGTGTCTCCCTCTCCCTGACCCTCTCCCGTTCATGCTCTGTCTCTGTCTCAAAAATAAACATTAAAAAAAAAAAAAAAATTAAAAAAAAAGTGAAGATTAAGGGCAGATCTTTCTAGCATTACTTTTTTGTCTTCTAAATCTAAATTTACTGTGAAACATCCTGAAAATGCCAACCTTAAACAAAGACATAAACGATACCTTTCTTGAGAGAGTCCTACCAGACTTCGTCCATCCACACTGAGCAGCTGGTCACCTGCGGCCAGGCGTCCGTCCTGCGCGCACCCAAAATGTACGTGTGTTGGGCGGGAGGGACAGCAAAGGGCAAGAGGAGGAAGAGGAAAGTCAGCGGTAAGTATGCTCACGTTGGCCTTTTCAGCAAACGCCACACTTAGCATCTTATAACACAAAGTATCACTGAAGTACCTCAGGTCGTTTGTTAAATGTGACACGCGGTGAACTCACAACGGGAGAAATCATACTAACCACATCTGCAGCACCTCCTTTTACGACAGACTTGACATAGATTCCAAGTTTATCTTGACCAGCACCCTAGGCAAAAACAGGGTAAGAAACACGGCGTTGAAAGTACGCAGTGAAATAAAAATAAAACAAACACAAAATAAAGCAGGTACAGAGTGGTAACACAAGCCCCGGTTCTTGCTTCTACGCGAAAGTTGGCACTAATAAGATTAACACTCACTCCACGTGGTGAACATACAGGAACTGACAGGAAATGTACCTATTTCATGTTCCTAAATTCAGGAAGAGTACTCCTGCAAAGCAGGTATCACTGACCCAGCTGAGGAGGACACGAAGACACGCGATCCGAATGCGGATTCCGGCTGAGCTCTGAGCAGCCCTAAAGGGGGGAGCTGGTGCTACCCGGGGACACGTGCCGTTAGCCGCTTTGATACAAAAGCCATTTATTACAGTACTTTCACGTTCCTACAGCCCATTGTTTCTTCGAAACCTGGAGTTGAAAATTAAAACAAGAAAAACCTCGCGGCAAGTAGGAGGGGGCTTTAGGCAGTGAGAAGACCATGTAGAAAATCTTCTGTACGACTCAACTGAAGGGTCACG
>NW_026057580.1:117821367-117824357 GCF_023721935.1 Panthera uncia | reverse complement strand
GGGGACGACTTCCAATGTTGGCCTAGTAGAATCGCCAACATTCTACACGGACATTTATATGGACATAAAAATCAAACAGGGACAAGATATTGGAACGAACAAAGGAAGCAATCGTGCTTGAACTCTCACTTGGATATTCCTGCCGACGTTCTACAACCGAGTACGTGTTTCTTAGGTCACAGTAACCACAGCAGTTATGAAGTGTCGTGTCATAAAAGCCAAACTATGAAAGGGATCACACGAAGCTGTAAAGACTGCGACTTCAATACACGACTTAACTGAAACAAAGGTCGGATACTCTGGAACTATGTAATTTCCCCCTGAAAGCCCTCCGTGTCTCCCTCCAGTTACAGGCAGGCTGGAGGAGGACGGTGTGACTGCCGGGGCCCAAGGCCTCTCCCCGCTGCGGTCCCCTCGGGGAAACTCCAGCACGTATCACGCCCCGGTTCTGTGAGCCTAAAGCCATCTGTTGCGTGGCTCATTTTAAAAATGGCATAAAATGTCTCAATTTAACAAAACAACTCCATTTTGGGAAAGCTCCAGATTTCCCCTGGCTCCATTATCTGGGACCTGGGCTGATAAAAGTCACGCACAAGGTATAAGCCCGGTGCCCTCTCTGGCAGCCCCCCACCCTCTGGCCTAGGTGTCCCCCAGGCCACCTGCCCCCCAGGAATCACCCACTTTCAATACAACGGGGCAACCAGGTGCAGCCTGTGACCTTTTGCCCCCCCCTCCGCCAACACTGAGGTAGTTTGCAAAGCTTTGTGCTTTTTGGTATATCTGAAATTTCACAATGAAGAAAATATATGGCAGGCACTCGATAAAGGGCAACGTTCTGAATTTTAGTGAGTCACTTAGCAAAAGAGCTTCACTCAGGCCAGTACTGGGTTTCCTTGAACTTGGGCAGCTGGCTCACACTGTGGGAAATTCCTTCCAGGACAGCCTGCTCCCTACCCCCATCCGTTATACGGGGTGTTCCCTTGCGTGTGATCTGACGTTTTCAATACATTCGACACTTTTACGTACTCTGCGACTGAGTGCTTAATTCTGCAACTCAGCTCTTTTAAGTGAGGATCTCATCCACTCGACCCTCGCTCACCGAACGCTTATGCTCTCTCAGGCTCTGGACGTGCGTCACCGAACGGAACGCACCCCCTGCCCTCACGAGGCCTGTGTCCTACACTAGACTCTGCAGCTGCCTGGCAAGAATTCGGGGGAACCGAAAAGCTCCCTCCGCCCCTCCCACAAATGGGGCACGCTACTTCCTTACAGACAATACCCGAGGCCGGAATTTCTGTGAAAATAGGCTCTGAGGGCAGAGCTACTTTTTCCCTCCGCGCTCTGACAGAGACGCAGGGCCTACGGCATTTCGGGGCGCCGGTTTCAGTGCGCGCGGGCACGGCCATCTTCACAAGCACGATCTGTCGGCCATGTGATACTGTCCTCGTAACGCAGACGATAAAGATCGTTACTCTGCCGATTCTCAGCCTTTGGCTAAGATCAAGTGCAAATATTCAGTTACTGCCATCTCTGAAAAGAAACCTGCTGAGCAGTAACACTGATGATATAGTATTTTTAGGAACAGGGATAGAAACAGAGTACCAAATATATACGTTTTAAGACAATAAACGAAGACCCTCCTGCCTCGTTTCCGGCACACTTTCTAAGGTTCCTGTTAATGATGAAAACAGCCTCACTCACTCGGACACGGTGCGAGGACTCCATCCACAGTCACAACACAGAATAAGAGAAAACGGGGACTCCTGTCCGCTCGCCTCAGCCCAGAGCCCGCTCACACACCTGGGGCCGTTCTCCGTCTGGGGAGTCCCTCCCGCTCGGTCACCGTGAACCGCGGCTTCCCTGCGGGATCGCTCCGTGCTCTCACCCTCCGCCCCTCACTTCACACCGCGGGGAGCCACGAGGCCGTCCCACGGCCACCGTGCGTCCTAAACAACTCACACACGCTTGAATCTGGCGGACTCCGCGCGAACTGCAAGTAACGTTTAAGAAGGCCGAAACCTGCAGCGCCTCCAGGCATTTACCGCCCACGTGCAAGGACACTCACGCGGTCGCGGTGTAAATATCCCAGGGAGACACTGGGCAGCATCGTGGCCTCGCTCTCTCAACAGTCCCGGCAAGCCCCCGCCCCGTGACCGGCCTGCCCGGCGCGGGAGCCCCTTCTGGAAGCACGCCCGTCTGGGCTCCTGACCAGAGGCCAGCTGACAAGCGCCACACCCCCAGAACCCGGGTTCGAGTCCTCGCCCCTGCAGCACACCGTGCCTCATCCCCCCGCCCCCCACCCCTGTTCCATCCCGTTTCCGCGTTCCTGCCTTTGTTCGTACTTGCCACACGCCAGTCTGACGCATCGTGTCTGCCAAAGCACCGTCGTCATTCGACCCCGGGCTCACCTGCCCCCACACGCCGGCCCGCCCACCTTCCCCACGACAGGCCAGACACAGTCCGTCCCTCCCTGACGCTGCTCCGGCGACACGCCAGTGCGGACGGCTCTCCCCCTGGCCCGGTCCCCGGCCGCTGCCCGATGCGCCCAGAGTGTGCTCACTCCTTACTGGGACGAAGCCCAGAATGTTACTGACGGGATCTGCTGGTAGGTTAGGAAGCAGCTCGTGTGGCCGTCATACACTGAGCTGGTAACAGAACACTGGTAACGCTGTAAAATTACTAGTTTATAAAGTTAGAAACCCTCAGCATTTCTGACCACGGCGCCAAACGTGCCGTTTCGGGAAGAAGCACGCACATCCGTTACTGTCAGGTAATGGGTGATGAGAAAGGCACAGTATTTGAGAAGTGGCATTTTCTTTTTTTTTTTTTTTTTTAATTTTTTTTTCAACGTTTTTTTATTTATTTTTGGGACAGAGAGAGACAGAGCATGAACGGGGGAGGGGCAGAGAGAGAGGGAGACACAGAATCGGAAACAGGCTCCAGGCCCCGAGCCATCAGCCCAGAGCCTGACGCGGGGCTCGAACTCACGA
>NW_026057580.1:117820139-117821267 GCF_023721935.1 Panthera uncia | reverse complement strand
AAGGGGGAGGGGCAGAGAGAGAGGGAGACACAGAATCGGAAACAGGCTCCAGGCCCCGAGCCATCAGCCCAGAGCCTGACGCGGGGCTCGAACTCACGGACCGGACCGCGAGATCGTGACCTGGCTGAAGTCGGACGCTTAACCGACTGCGCCACCCAGGCGCCCCGAGAAGTGGCATTTTCTTACACGATGGGAATTTGCCTACATTCTAAGCTATAATCACATCTTTTAATTCCAAGTTCAACGTATCAGTATGTCTGCTAGTCAGAAAAGGTGCTCATCTGAGGAATCATGAGACCATGATTCTAAGAGACCTCAATTCAGAAGGTCCATTTAAGGCTGGTCATAAAAATGGACTTTAAGTCAGTATTAAAAAAACATACTCTTGGGGGAGGGTGCTACACAGGAATCTGGATCTGGAATATTCTAAAGAGGTATCCACACTTTGGTTGGCATTTGAATCTTCTTACTAACGTGGTCTCAACCTTGTGCTACTTACCTAGAAGAGTTCTTTACCGAAGGCCACACCGCCTACATTTTTCCCACGGCCGTGTTCTACACATTCTCTTCCGCAGACCCACTCCCTTCCCTGCTTCTACTCTGGCTCCTCCCACCTCCGCTTATTTGAACCCTATCTATGCTTCACATGCAGCCCAGTTACAAACTGGCCATAAAAAATTGAGAGTCGCATACCGCTGTAGGGAGAAATGACCAGTTCCACTGGCGACTCTTCTAGAAAACAAAATGACAGACGAGTACCCAGAAGTGAAAGAACTCTAAGGAATTTCTAACTACACATACATACATACATGTGTGTATGTTTATATAAAATCAAGATGGGTAGTTACTTTCGACCCAAAACAGTCTGTGACCCACTCTGAGGTGGCCCAGTGTCTCCCCATGTGGCCACAACAGCCCTGGCCCGGAATGTCCGCCTTGCCAGGTGGACGGGGGTGGGGGCGGCAAGCGGGTGCGGCTTCGCCCTGCTAACGCCACTCGTACTGGGAACAAGTCAGCTCTCGGGAGGCCCCAAGGCAGGCTCGCCATCTACCTGGCTGTAGCAATTCCACAACTCTATGGAGTTCTCACTACCTGCCTGCTTCATGCGGGGGGGGGGGGGGGGGGGGG
>NW_026057580.1:117793977-117820039 GCF_023721935.1 Panthera uncia | reverse complement strand
GGAGTAAGAACGTTACAGATGATGATAAAAGTTGTACGAAACAAAATTTATTGCAGAAGCATTAAGCCGCTTGACTTCTGTCTTATTTCTGAACAATCATATGCACGCTAACCTAGCCCAAGAAGACTGAGCTCTCAGGCAAGTCCCCCCACCGCCTCCTGCCTTTTCCAATTAAGAAAGGAAAACGGGGCCCAGAAGGTGTTTGCTGCTACGAACCGGTGTGACACATGTGTCACTAACGGAATGTAACGCGCAAACATTAACCAAAGCCAATTACAGGAATACAAAGAAACAGTTTTGCCAGTGCTGGGGAAATGGAATTAGACACTATACAGCGTGCTGATATGGCCGCCACAGGCCACACGTGGCTAGTCGGAACTGAAATGTGTATTACATATAAAATATACCCAGACACGAGAGTTTTGTACGGAAAAAAGAATCTAAGATATCTCATTAATGACTTCTATTCACTACGTGTTGGAATCATAAGATTTTGGATATATTATGTAAAACAAAACACATTAAAATTAATTTCACAGTTGCTTTTTTTTTTTAGTGTAGCTAATAGAACATTTAAAATTAGGGTGATGGCCACCGAGGAGCGCACCTGACGGGATGAGCACTGGGTATTGTATGGAAACCAAATTGACAATAAATTTCATGTTAAAAAAAATTAAAAAAAAATTAAAATTACCTATGTGGCTCACACGTTCTATTGGACAACACTATTCTAAAACTATTTTTTTATGGTATATATATTATTAGTAACCACAAGCACTAGCAATAAGTTTGTAGTTATGCAGACAACTGGCTAAAAATAAGATTTTTACAATATAAAATCTATTATTGGTAACATTATACATCCTGATTTCCAACCATGGGAAGAGTAACCACAAACATTAAAATGTAAAGGCCAGGGGCATCTGGGTGGTTCAGTCAGTTAAGCATCCGACTTCGACTCAGGTCGTGATCTCACGGTCCGTGAGTTCAAGCCCAGCATCGGGCCCCGTGCTGACACTTAGAGCTGCTTCGGATTCTGTGTCTCCCTCTCTCTCTGCCCCTCCCCAACTCACACTGTCTGTCTCTCTAAAAAATAAACATTAAAAAAGAATTTTTTTAAAAGGGTCTTCTGGAAAGCAGTTATCTATTCCAAAGGCGTCAGGAATTATGAATTCCACGAGATCCAATTTTGGAATGAATGGAAGTACTGAGAAGTAATCTGTTGCTATCAGAAGCACATCTCCCCTTCCAAAGACACGGGAGGGAGGGAGGCGGCACAGCGCCTGGGTGCTCCGGCTGGCCTCCGCCCTGCAGCCCCACCTGGGGCTGCAGACAGGTAACTGAATGGGCACCAGTGGAGTCATGCCCGAGAGCAGCAAAGAGCTAGAGGCCCCGTCCTCGGAGAAGCAGCGGAGATGACCTCACTCCCGTGTGATCTGAGCACCTACGCTCTTCGGGTGCACCCCGAGTCTCCCTCTTTTTCTTGTAGAATGGAAGGAAGGGGCTGGAGAGGGAGGGGGGACTCCCGAGGAAGAGGAGGGCAGGGTGGAGGGAGGAGAGGCGACACAGGAGTGTCCTGGGACTCACTCGTGGAAAAGGGCAGAAGAGGAACGGCAGGGAGCTAACAAAAAGGCTCCCAAAGAGAACGATGGAGGCAGGAACGACGACCCCCCAGAACCGGACAGGACGGGCGCCCACGGGTCAGCAGCTTACGTGTCGGAGGAGAAGAGGCCGCAGGGAAGAGGCTGATGTGGGTCCGGCCGGCGCACCTTCGGGAAGGCCCAGGGTGAGGCCCTCTCACCTCAGGCACAGAAACTCGGTCGGAGGAGCCCACGCCTCAAACGCTCAGTGGCACCCCGAGTGTGTGGGGGGTATGATATGAGTAACAGCATAAAAACATCATCACATCACAATCCAAAAACAAAACAAAACAAAACAAAACAAAACCAGGCTGCAGCAGAGGAAGGAAGGCATGCCGGTGTGGACTCAAGCCTATTGTTCCCAGAAATGGAGACGCAGTCTGGGCTCTTTGCTGAAGGTTCTAGAACAATAGTGGGCCGAGAGGACCCCAAGAGCCCGGCAGGACTGAAAACTCATTAGGACGTTCCGTAGGACGCTCTGCCCACACACTCCTTTCTCGGTGGCTGAAGCTGCTTTTTTCTCATCAGACAAGGAGTTCTGATTCATAAACTATTAAAATTCAGACCAGGGTTTCAAAAACACTGCCAAGTTCTCTCTTCTTGGTGGGAATTACCTTAATTCCGAAATGATCAGTTTTAAAACTTGTGCCCGATACAGCCTCAAGTACGTGGCTGGGTGCTCGGTGCTCCCCACCTGGTTTGGCAGCAAAGACGCGTCTACACTTGGTCTGTTACGCCGGGCTCCAGACCCAGCGTGCTTGCCGCTTACCCTCTCTCTGCACAGAAGACCCAAGGAGCATATCACATCTACTCTCTCCCTCTTTACCAAATGAAGAAATGAACTAAATAGGAGATTCCTAGGTGGGCCCTCCCGATGGGCTGCAGGAGGTCCTCGGATCCCCAAAAACTGGACGCAAAGTGTGGTGTGTACGTGGGTGCACCAGGGCAAAGGCGCAGGGCTCCCCCCGAGGCCCTCCAGGTGGCCTGGGGACGGAAGCGGTGAGCTTCTGTATACCGCTTGCGTCTGTATACCGCTCGTGCAGGGGGGCGTCCGGACTCCCAAGCCTTGGCTGAGAGCACGTGGCCGAGGCTGGGGCAGTGTGAACCTTCCTCCCACCCGGCTCTGCATCCTGTGGGCCACACACACACACACCCCTGCGCACCCGGTGTCCTGCCACGTGAAACGGTTCTGCTTTAGAGTATTAACGTTTCGTGTTCCTACCATGTTAATGCTGTAATAGAATCCACGAATTCTGTCAATCCAAGATAGGAGCACTTAGACTGTTATTATAAAATAGGTAAAAAAGGTCTTCTTGTACATGATTTACTCTTTCGCTTTTAGAACAAAAATACAAAATATTACTTCCAAATTCATGAACAGCAGCCATGCAGGGCACTGGTCATTTCACGTAACTTAACAGAAAATTATTCCTGGCATTTCCATGGAAGAAACTCCGCAGTCACACTGCATACTTTGAGACTGATTTTAACAAGGAACCAAGAAATGCCTGACTTCATTTCTTTGATTAAGTCTTTCCCACGTGGTCACACTAAGGACGTTAAAGAACATAGGAATGAAGGTCTCAAATTCTTCAAAGGACTAAATTGTAGTTCATAGCAGAATTCATTCTTCTAACAGTGAGGTGGTATATTAATAAACATTGTTTTCACCTTCTTCTTTAAGGCATAGTAATTTTGTGTTTTAAGCTAATTAAGTAAGATTTTAAAACTTAAAATCCGTGTGTGTATGTATATCGTCTAAAAGCATACAACACCTTTAAAACACTATTCGATTAATCATTTTTAAATAAAATAAAATATCCTATGTACCTTTAAAACTGTCATTTTTATGTTCACTTTTAGCAAACGTGGGTTTCAGAAAAGGCCTACGGTAAAAACCACCTACTGTGGCCAAAAGAAGTTACACGGTGGATCCTCTTGTAACGTCCTCAGCAAATTACACAGCAGCAGCTTGCCATTATTTCAAGCAATTTTCACCATATTACAATCAGCAGAATTAAATTTATATGGGTTTTTTTCTGGCACAAAAAGCACACAGAAACCTTGTATTTCTATGAACCTTAAGAATTTGCAACATTAAAATACAGAGCAACAAACCTCTGGGTGTGTAATTACAAGCTACGTTCACCGGTTGCCTCGTGAGCGAGTTAATTATTGGCAGGTTTAAACAAGTTACAGTGGAAGAAAACGCATTCTTGGAAGCATCACAGGTAAGACCTTGCACAAGAACATCCAATTCCACAACTGCACCCTGGAGAAACTCACCACCGATCCTGTTCTTCCGACAACAGAGAACCACATTCTGATCTCAGGACTACAGCAACTTCTCCAACAGAAAAAAGACACAACCGTCTGTTCCACTCCGCTTCCAACAGCAACCAACACAGCTGGTCTTTCGAGACCCGGATCAGCACAGTTCTGAGCTGGACGTTAGGACACCGTATGGCATTTATCAACACGGACTGGAGCCAATGCCACATTCAGACTCTTACGTAACCAGTCAGCTCTCATTTTCGTTCACTTTGTACTTTATTAAACTTTAAAAAGAGCTAGAAAAATAAAGAGGGGATTGTTTGTATTTTACAAAATCCAAATTAAACAGGAAGCATCGTGCTGTCCCCCAGATGAGTAAGAAGGAGAACACTAAACCTCCCCAAAAGCAACGTTTGAAAAAAGTAAACTGCACACACATACTGTCCCAATCATCTGGATTTCATAAAACTGAACCACAATGTGGAAGGGGCGTCAGGGAGCTGAACATCAAAACATCGTCCAGGCTCACAGCAGCTAGCCACACGCTAATTAGGGAAAAAATCAAAAAAAGACTGGGCCAGATACAAAGACCACAACAGCTTACAGAGAAAACAAAATACACAGACACAAGTAAGAATTACTGGGGTAAAGCTAACCAGGGGGGGCCCACAGGCCCTCGTGTGCAGAACACAGAGCCGCAACGAGAGAACAAAATGACAGACGACAGCACTGGGTCAGATCTCTTCCGTGGCTCCTCTCGCTCGATGCTGGCCTGCCTTGCACTTAAGATACATTCCTGAAATCTCGAAAACAAATCTGCTGGACCGCTGTAATTTACGCAGACCTGTGCCATGTGTCAGCGGCACCGTGGCACTTCAGCAAAGCCTGTAAACTCAATGACTCGTGATTTCTGGTGCCGAGCCTTCCTTTCCAAGCGAAGACATTACAAAGAAGCTGGAGCAGGCAATTGGGCGTGCCTGGGATCCTCGAGGCTCCCGTCTCCTGGGACAAACAGGCGTCAAGGCCACATTCCCGCCTCCTACGGCGGCACGCTGGCCAGTCAACAGACCAGGCTCCCAGAGCTCCGTCCTCTAGAGCGTCTGCGAGCCGACGCCCACATCGCTCTCTGGCTCCGGGGGCGTCCCCTACGCCCACATGCGACCAGCTGCTACACGGTATGCTCGCTCGCCCAGCCTCACGGGCACCCCCGACCTCTAACCTACCACCTTCGGGGCCGAACACCTGGCTCTCTGCCCACACCCCCACCCCCAGCTCAATGGCTGAGGGCGAGCCACGGGGCGGCCAGGGCGTCTCCCTTTCACCCGCTAGAGCCGATGCATCAATCGCGGGGACAGCTGTCATTTAACAGGTCCTAGCACCTGTGACGCACTAGAGACACCATCCCTGTAACACTGACCGAGACCAAGTGCCTGACCCCGTCTAGTGAACGTCCCACTGCTCCCCACCAACACGTGCCCCGGGCTGGCCGGCCGCCGTCCCCACTGCCACCTCCCCTCTGGAAAACCAGTAACAGACTCCTTACTCCTAGCTGTTTCGGCTGCACCTCTGGGCCCCTGGAACCCGCGCTCTGTAGAGAGCTGTACCCTGTTCACGTTCCGCCTTTCTCCGAACCCCTTCCATGGCGACTTCTTTTCCCTGTGACAAGTCACACCACTCCATCAAGACCTCGGGGGCTTTGTAAGTGTCAGTGGGACACAGCCCCACTCCCCCACCGACCACCACCCCACGCCAGCTCTCCCGCCCTGACGGGACCTCCACGGCTGCGGCACAGGCCACGCGGCCCACACGGCGTAGCACCCCGCGGGGGGACGACTCTGCTCTGCAAGAAGCGGCCTCACCTCCCCTGCCCCGGGTCCACCTCGGAAGGCGTGCCCCCCTCACTGTGCCCTGGCCACACGGCCGCGCCTCCGCTCGCCGCCTCCCACCTGACCAGCACCTGCTCACCCTGGAGGCTGCAGCTCAGTAGGCGTTTCCTCGGGAAGGCCGTCCTCGACCTCTACTCTGCACTGGTGTTTAGACAGTCCGTAAGCACCCTTGGATCAACACCGGCCTCTGATGCCATCCGCTCATTTGTATTGTTTTGCCTCATCCCTCAAGTGATCGAGGGATCGCTGATACAGGCTCGGTGGGAGAAGAAAATAGAGCCAGGAGCACGCTCCTCTTTATTAAATCTATTTTATCATCTGATGCATAAACCACCTTAGCGTTAAATCTGGAATCCTTTCGAGAAACTATTACTTTTCTTCTAGTTCTGAATTTATACTTTCGCTGTGGAAAGTATTTAAAAAGACCAGAAACAAGAAGAGTGTTGAAATGCTGGGAATGCTGGAGAGAATGCCACCTTCCCAGTTTTGGAAAGGATCCCCCCACCCCCACCACCTGCTGAGTGAGGCGCTCTGCTTTCTGGCCCTGCTCCCAGAGGAGGGGACGCCTGTGGCTGCGGCAGGGGGAGAGGAAGGGGAAGAGAGTAGGTTTATTTCAGAAACCGGGTATCAGCCGGTCTGCTACAGATGCGGCCCCGGCCACGCTCTCCTTGCCGGCTGTGGGTGGTAAAAAGGTTGATCTTTGATTTCTACCTAGCTTCTGTGTTCTTCCTATTCCCCAAGAAGCCCCAATTCTAGAATCCTATGTCCCAATTAGAGATACTAACACTGGTATTTTCCATCTACAAATCTCTCTTTTTTAAACGTCTTAGTACAGAAAACACCAACAACAAAAACCTAGAGTTCTAAAGATGAAAACGTGAAAATTACACTCTGTTTTCACACAAGAGGCACTCGACATTCTCTCTTGGAATAAATGTTACCCTAACAACTAACTACCGCTTTCCTACGAAGCTTCTCCCAATATTGGCGAAAACAACAAAAGACCTCATCTTAAGCTTACTACTTACCTACCCCGAAGCTAAGTCCTGCATATTCCAAACTACGTGAGGCTAATGGGACTCAGTCACTGTGCTGCGCCGGTTTCTTACCACAAATGCTTTTGTAACGTCAAGGATTCCAGAGTCGTTTCTATTTTTACGGCAAAAGCACTCTGTACCGACTACGCGGAGGGAACAGCGTTTTGCCGTGCTTCCTCACGTGAACGCGAACACACACGGAACGCACAGGCGCTCGGCAGAGGCGGCCAAGTGCAGGGGGCCGCCAAGAAGACACGAGTGCAGCTGTGTGGCCAGCAGCCACGACGGTGGGCGCGGGCCGGGTGCAAGCAGCAGTCAGCACTGGTCCCGGCTCGGCAGCTCCGCGCAGAGACCTCCTCACGGGGCCTCACCCGTGCCCCCACTGCCTCACTGCGGTTCAGTCCTTTCGCCGCCCCGGTCTATTAAAGGGCTCCTCCTGACCTTGAGAAGACCGTCCTCACTGCCTGCCGTCTGACCCCGAGCAGGAACCGCTCCTTGGGGGAGAACCAGGGCGCCGGCACCCTCTCCCCGTCCCCTCACCCGCAGGTGCAGGTAAGCGACGAGAGGCGCGACTGGGGCTTCGATGTGTCTCCCTGTCCTAACCACGCAAGAACGGGGGCTGGGGGCCAGCCAGGGAGAGGGCCGGGGGCGCCCGAGGCGGGCCTCCCTGCGTAGATGATGCCCGTCCTGTCCACGTGGCAGGGTGCCAGAGAGAGAGGATCAAAGCCGCTTACATGTAAGACAGACTTAAATCTTCAGCAAACAGGTAGTTCTGTACTGAAAGGTAATTTTTTAAGCCGGAAAAGATGGAGTCGCTGATAGATGGTAGCTCCTATCACCCCACAGATGACTGTTTCAAATCCCAAGAGGAATATTTGAAAGAGGATTTATACACACCCCAGAAAATAGAAAGGTGAAAGTTTTCTGGTATATCTGATTGCTGCAAGGTAATTTTTTATCCTAACGCTTTTTTTCCCTCAAAATGGGCATCTGATTCGGTTGGGCGGCAAAGACAAAACAGTCCACATCTAAGGGTGACCCCGTGTAAGCCGGTGCTTCGGAACCAGACCGCTGTGCCCCGCACAGCACCTTCCACGCACGCCCGGCGGGCGGGCGCTCGCCTCGGCCAGCTGACTGCCAGCTGGAATCCCCCCGTGGCCCCCCGTTCCCCTATCGGTCCTTACACCACAGCCCTGCGCGACACGGCATCCTGAGACGCCAGCTCTGCCACGTCCCTTTCATCCTTCTTTGGGGACAAGACACGGTGCGGAGACCTCGCTCGTCAATCAAGAATCTCGACTGCCCAACTCCCAAAGCACGGGGCTCTCCCTGGCAGTGCGGGGGCAGGTCCCCAGCCCCCAGGCCCGGTTTGCTCCATCCCTGCCTGTTCCCAGCGCGTCCCCTACTCCTCCCTTCCCGGTACTCACTATGCGGCGGGAAGGCTCCCTCCTGATGCCCCACGCAGGCAGCCGCACCTGCCGGAACGACGCGCAGCCCGTGCCTCTCGCCCCACTCTGACCATGTGCGAGACCCATCTCCCATTTCAAACGCAGGAATCCCCCTCTTCCCACACCGGGGCTCTCTTGCCTGTCGCGGCGCGTCCCGTTTTGACTCAGTCTGCTCCTCGGGAGCACCGGCCGCCCCACGTCGAGGTCGCACGCCCTCCAGCCCCGGCTTAAACTGAGAGCAGGCCAGCCCTCGGTTAAAGGAGCCTGAGCACGGCGGTCCCGGCCGCAGAAACAGCCCAGAAACAGGACCGCACACGCACCCGGCCCACGGGCGGGGAACGACGCCCCCGCGTCCCGCCGTGGCCAACAGCTGATTCAAGGTCTCAGGAATGTGGTGTGCCAACTTGCACGGTGCCAACTCCCTCCTACCTTTGCCGCGACAATGCTGAGGCCCATTCCGTTTTGCTTTTTGAGAGTCACAGTGATTATTTCAGGTTCTTTCCGCAGAGGCTGAGCCTGAAGAATAAAAACAAAGGTGTGTCTTACGGCTGAAACGAAGCGTTTCTAGGCTCGCCACCTCCTGACCTACGCAGCGATCCTACGCACCGGGGCGCATGGGACAGAGGCAGGGGGCAGGGAGCGGGAAGAAGACCAGTCAAGGACTACAGATACTCCTCGTGCGTGAAGCCAGTACAGTAAGTGCCCGTACTCGTGTCAATACCTTGAAGATGAATCTAGTCACACATGCTACTTAAACGTGTTTCGAGAGCCTAATTTCTCCAACAAAACTAAGCTTCCATCACTACCAGATTAGAAAAACCCAACCATAGACACAATACCAAGTTTTCACTTTATTACCTTGCAAAGTAAACTACTAGGTGTTTTTTAAAGAAGCAATTTAGACTCCTTTTACACCATCTATGGGGAGGTCAGCCAACAACCGCTGTCACCAAGCGTCCCCGTCTCTCGGGAAGATACGGCTGTCATTTTATCTTAGCAAACACACAACACCCACACAATGCCGCGGCAGTGCCCACGGTGCTGGGTCACCACGTTGGGTAACAGACCCGAAGGAGCTAAGTCGAGGCTCGATGAGACACGCCAGTTCTTGAAATGATCCGTAACCGAAGGAGAACGAGGAATTACCCACCGCAGTTACGTCATACACAAGTCGCACCTCACACGGAGGATAAACAGAGCTGAAGAAGAAAATCACCAGCGCATACGCACTAAGGGAGAATTTAATCAATTAAATACACTAAGTACAAAGGCACACTGCCAACAAGTGGTAATTACATATGGCTTGCCAATTTAGGACCAAGGTCAGTGAGAGAATAGTTTAAGGAAAATAAACAATGGCTGATGTTACAATTTTTTTTTTAGATTAAGACCTGGAATCTCCCGAGGGGTCTTGGAACAAACTAGAAAGATGAGGAATCCCTGGTCTCATCTACCAAGGTACTTCTTCCCTGTAAAATTTGGGAGCTGTAACTGCTGTTGCGTGGGACTTGGCCACCAGCTAGCAGGTGGACGCGAGTATGAGAAGCACGTGCGTGGTGGCAGCAGTTAGGGCCCAGCTATTTGGCCTAACCGGGCGACTATCAACGAAGTCAGGCGCTGGAAACACGCACTCAAATCTGAAGTAGGCTACTATGCCATGATAAAAGTCCCTTTGAATTCAATACACAAAATACACAAAACACTATCTTACGTTAAGTATACCACCTTCCAAGAAAATCTACGTTTTCTTGGAAATTATATATAAAATGGGCAAAACGTTTGGACTGACTACTGATTAATAACTGGGATAGTATAACGAAGTCCCGTGGCTGTTTTCACACGCAGAACCTCTAAACCTTAGCTCGGGCACACGGGGCCTACTCCATGCCTTCTGGGGACAGGCGGGCAGTGAATAAATGGCCACATCTCATCACAGGTAATGCACTCACGCCCTACCCACAGGAATCTTGACAAAGTATGGTTACGTTTGTTGTTCCTTTGAACCCTGAAGTGGTTTAAAAGATGAAAATGGCAATTATAGCAAAATATTTAAACTGAGCAACTCAACAGAAGTTCAAGGAGGAAAGATTTCATTTGCTTCTATTATTTCTGCACTCGTATGTTAATGAAAGACATGTCAGTACATGTCATGTTCTCAGGCACGGAAAAACATTCTTTGTTGTCTAAAACTTATAGGGAGCAAAGGAGAATCTTCCATAAGATGTATGAAGCTAACAAATACGGGGATTGACTACTCTTTCAAAAGATACAAAATGTTAAGTGATGGGATACAAACTTAATACAGGGTAGAACCAACTATAAGGAGAAAATATTTTTACCAAAGAAAAATATTCCCTAATAAAATTCATTAAGGCTATTGTATTAATATGTGTCTAAAAACACGTATTAACAGTAAGACTGGTATAGCTGTGAGCAGAAATATTTTTTAATTTTAAAAGTATCATTTGTTTATGGAGAAAAGTGTATAAACATGGCATGGGAAAAATATACACAAATCATAGTTTCAGATTTTTAAATAAAATTGGTACTTAAAGGTGTTTTTTAGGGCCCCCTGACTGGCTGAGTCGGTGGAATGTGTGACTCTTGATCTTGGGGTTGTGAGTTCAAGCTCCACATTGAGTGTAGAGAGTACTTAAAAATAAAATCTTAAAAAAAAAAATGATTAAAAAAAATTTTTTTTTTTTTTTTTTTATCACAACAACACTCTCTACAATCAAGGAACGGGTTTGCATTCCATTTTCGAATCATAAGGAATACAGGTCGGTCTCTATCCCGCCCATCACCCTTCACGATACTTGCCAGTTCTGTGTTCTCACGCAGAAGATGGCTCTCATAATCCGCACCTTCAAAATAGATCGTCCAAGTACCTGGTGAACGTGCATGAGGAATTAACCTGCAAAACCCTAAGGAGAAAACAAGCAAATTATAAAACTGAAAAGTAAAGCATGTCAAAACAATCTTCGAGGGGCACCTGCGTGGCTCAGTTGGTTAAGTCCGACTTCAGCTCAGGTCATGATCTCGCGATCTGTAAGTTCGAGCCCCGCGTTGGGCTCTGTGCTCACAGCTCAGAGCCTGGAACCTGCTTCAGATTCTGTGTCTCCTCCCTCTCTCTCTGCCCCTCCCCTGCTCTCTCTCAAAAATAAACATTAAAAAAAAATTAAAGAAAAAACAAAAACAATCTTCAAGAAGGGAAGCAACATTAAGCATCAAATACTTAGTATCTAGTAACAGCGTTTACTTTTCTTACTCTACACCTTTATTCCCTCTCAAAACGGTCTTATCAGATAGTTAAAATCATTATTTTTTGGTCTAACGGATCAACATCAAGACGAAAAGTGAAACTGGTCTCCCCTCCCGCGCCCCCCCCCCCCCATTTATTTCCAAAGAACTTTTCCCCTCACTTCTTGGAGAAATGACTGAATTATGCTGTCCCTCCTTCCTTGCTGACCTGTGTGTGGGCGATGCCCTGCACAGCGGGACCAGGGACAATGCTAATGCAGGTGTTTGCCCGTAGTCAGGCGGTATGGTGATGGCCAGGGTGTCATGTGACCTGTGTGGTGGTTCTGCAGGAGGATGGGCCCCTACTCATTCATTACCCTTTGTCCCAATTTCCTTACTAGTTACCTAAAGCTCTTACAAATAAATCTTAGAATCATTTTGTAATGTTTTAAGGAGCATCTTTGGTATTCCCATCATGAACAAACGATATCTTTACAAAAGTAAGCCTTTCAATTTATGTCATTCTTCATTGAGATCTTATTCTGTGTTTCCCAGAAATTTCTTGACAAAGTCGTATCACGCAGGCCTTGCACAGTTCTTAAATTCTCTCCACGGCAGTCTCATTATTATTAGCAGTTAGCAGCTCTGAAGAGCACCCCCCCCCCCAAAACGTGTGCTCTTCAGCGGCCCTCCCGGCCCCAGGGTGCCCTGAGGACCCAGGACTGGGCAGAGTCCCAGTAGGTGCTGGCGGGCCCTCTCCCACACTAGGATTCCACCAGTAAGGAAAGTATGGCTATCTGGGGCACTTAGGACATCTTTTTGCGGTAAAGGGAAAAGGAGACGTCACAATTACTTGGTTAAGATAAAGATATAAACGTATAGTCTTTTTTTGTTGTTAAATCACTGTTTCAATCCAGTTTCATTCAAATAAAACCTGCAACTTCTCTCTCTCCTGCTTTAGGGAATTGTAATACTCATGCAATCGATTAGCACACTTTTGAAATTCACAGTTTTCATCATTTTCTTATTTTTTCAAACATCAGGGTTCCACAACAAGGCTGGGTCATACGTCAAGCAGACAGTTTCTGCTGCCTCAGCTTAAGGAACGCATCTCAGGTCAGGTGTGAGTCCGAGCTGGTTTTACAGCCTTCTCTCACAGAACTGCAGGATACGACAAAACAAAAGGAATATACACGGAGAGGGCACAGTAGTTCTTTATTTGGCTTACAAAGAATTAAGCTTGAAGAATCAAAAACATTGATGTCATAAAAGAAAACACCCAGTTCTTTGTAAGTCTTTTAAAGGCATCTGTGTAATAGGCTGTGTTACCATCTAACACATACGAAATGATGTGGGGATGCCAAGGCCATGATGAAATATCACCTATGTCCTGAAATCAATCATGCAAGGGAGCCTCACGGGAAGGCACGAGGTGCACTTCACCATCAAGGCAAGACCGGAGTCTTCCCAGCTTGGCAAACCTCTCTAGGGCACGTACCCCAACACTGACAGCTGTGCACACACCACAAATTACACGTACGCATCCGAAGAATGCTAGTAAATTAGTCTTCCCTCGTGCTCGTTCTCAAGGAATTAATGAGAAGCGGGGCTTGTTGAGCACTGGGCGCCCAGCAGCCCGCCGCTAGATGCTGAGGGGTACGGGAGCCTGACCCCGGGCAGACGTATTCACGCGCTTCAAGTGCTCTCACAAGAACCCTAACCAAGAGAACACAGAAGCCCTTGTGGAAAAGTGGCTTCAGTGCAAGGAGGAGGCTGAGTTTTCTTGACAAAGGGTTGCCTGATGCGGATTTAAAGTAACGAGCAGCAGCAACAGGGAGCAAGGCACAGGGGCGTCCGCAGGGCCGTACGACGCGCGGTTCAACGCTGACAACGAGGTCGAGAACTAAGACCACGTGGAGGTGGCTTATCGCGCTTGGCCGCCGGCGTGCTTGATCCTGGAGGTGGCGGGGCCGAGCCGGGGGCAGGAGAGCCAGCAAGCCCAGCGCTGACGGGCCGGCCGGCCGCGGAGGGCCGCGGGGAGGAGGAGGTCTGGGAAGGCGCCCGTCATCACCTCCCCGGGTGTGTGAGGTGCTGAGGAAACACGGCTGATGGGTGTGGTGCCAGAGACCAGCTCAGCCCCAGTCTGCCGGGACGTGGGGTCCCCCTGACAGGAGCCGTGGCCCCGAGAGTCCCAATCTCGACCGCAGCTTTCTTAGCCGCATGCTGCGGCCCGGACCCCCTCCTGCCCCGCTCACACAGGCTCCGTGCCTGCCCCTTCATCCTTCCCACGAGGTTCCTTCAAGCGGCACGGGCCGCCTCGCCTCCGCCTCCCCGAGCCCCCGGTCACCATCCCTGGGGGGGAGGGGAGGCTCCAGCCACATTTGCTGGGGGATGTAGAAGCACGTAACCCTTCCGTTACAAGCAGCAGCCTTTGTGAAGTGAAAAAATTTTAAACCGTCAAGATCTTTAAAAAAAGGAGAATCTATGGATTGCAGCAAGTGGAATATTCGGTGAGATTACAAATCACGCTACATTGATATACTGACGGACACAAAACCTTAACTTTGCTATTAGTGTTTCTGTTTAAACGAACTCCTGAATTTCGAATCTATCTTTCTACTCATCTGAGCCCCGCGGTACAAAATAAGGCAGCAGACTGGCACTGCAACTTGGCCTAATTTAAAAGTTCACGCTTCAGGTCTAAGTGTGGCATTTTTATCCACACGCACCAACAATACGTAAAAAGGCCCAGGATCAAACCAGGGACGCCCGCTGCCCGGAGACGAGACAGGCTGGAGCCCGGCCAACAAGCACGTGGCAGGCCCCCGCGGGCACCGGGCACGGTGACGGCAGCGGCCACGCCGGAGGCTCACTCTGCCACTGAGCGCCTGCTCGGTCCTCACGACAGTCCCACGAGGGGCACGCCATCCGTGTGTCCGTTTCACAGAGGGGAAGTCACAGGTGACGAGGCTGAGGTCACGCCTCAGACCGTCCGATTCCAGACCCGGTGCCGCCCCGACACGTCTGCCGCGTCACCCCCCGGGGACGATTCCGTTCCAGGCCCACGAGAAACCAAGGGAGGAGCAACCAAAAGCCCTTCCCACCAGCCCAGCAGACGTGTGGCCGTGACACCGAGCGTGCACAGTAAGTGCCCTTGGCGGCTGCACGTTTCCGACCCCTTGTCGCCGTGGAGCGCTCCCTCCCGAGCCCCAGAACGCGGCCTTCTCGGAAAGCACGGGCTGGGTGCACGATGCGGGGGACCGCACGCGAGGACGCGGCACGGCCAGCTCTCGCTTGGACCCGGGCCGCGGCGCAGACCGCAGGCGCAGCAAAGGCGACTCACCTCTCTGGCACAGAGGGTCCAGAAATTCTTGTAAACCGTTTGGAACGTTCCTGACGACGTCACAAGAATAGCCGTCTTCCGGCAGAAGAAAAGGCAGCTGCAGATCAGGGTCCTCTTGCAGCTGCACCTCCCGCCCATCGCTGCGCGCCAGCTCGTCGGCCGTGTTTTCGGCCACGGCCACGACGCTCTCTATCAGGTCCTGGGGGGGAAAGGGAGGCACGAGTTAAGAAGACACGCCACGGGTGCGGCGGGCTAACCGTTCCGAGAAGTTCTGTCGCTCGCGTGGCTACACGCTCCGGCAGGGCCGCGGAGGGAGGGTGAACGTATCGATTTGCACACCACCGGTTCGCAGAGCAATGGAACGTCGACGGGGCACACACTTTAACATGTGAACAGGAAATGTTTGTTCCCCTTTTCAAGGGTAATCATTTTCTCCTTGCAATTTTTTCATACCCACTTGCTAACAGCCCAATTTTTTCAGAACGTTTAATGACAGGAAAGGCTCACACAAGGGTGAGTGTGAACAGGATAAAACCACGCACTCGCAGCCGACAGAGGGAAGGTCCCAGCCCCTCACTAGGCAGCTCCGTGGACAAGTGCACCGGCTCATGGAGCAGAGGCCTCCCCGTAGAAGCCCCCCGCCTCAACCGCCCCCACCTCCGCGCCCAGGATCAGCCTCCCGGGCCCGTGCCGCCACAGACGTGCCTGTCTTCTCTGGAACCCGGACAGGTGGTGGCGCACTGTATCCGCAGCCACTATGTCCCCTGTGAACGGGGTGGCTGCACCGCGCTCCCACGTGCCGTGTGTCGGCCGGCACCTGTGGGTTTCCCACCCTGGGCTACTCTGTTCGAGTCCTTCCTTGGCATCAACCCAGTCCCACAGGTGGGCACGTCCCCCCCAAGAACTGCCCCTCTCAGGAGGCCTGCGGCGAGCAGACAGGGTTCGGCTGTGACCACAGCACCTGCCGTCTTCCTCCCTCTGTCCTTTCAACGTCTTTCCAAGAACCTAATTCCCTGAATTAAATCCCTCCCTACTCTAAATGCTTGTGGAGTTTCTATTTTGTTTTTTTTTTTTTAACATTTATTTTATTTATTTTGAAAGCAAGAGCGAGTGGGGCAGGGGCAGAGAGGGAGAGGGAGAGAGAGAATCCCAAGCAGGCTCCACACTGTCAGTGCAGAGCCCGACACAGGGCTGAAACCCACCAACCGTGAGATCACGACCTGAGCCGAAATCCAGAGGAACACTTAACCGGCTGAGCCAGCCAGGAGCCCCTAGTTTCTACTTCTTGTACTAAACCCTAACAGCTACACCAACAAAAATGATCTTATGAGATGATTAAGCATATTAGCTTATTTGTTAAAGAAAAAAGATAACTATTAAAAGCCCCCTAACTGGAATTTCCCTACGCAAACGTGTGTCGTGCCGTGTGGCTAACGGCGCCTCACTCACCGTGGGGATGAAGGGCTCATCGGGCGCACAGTGGTAATTCTGTAGCAAGGCCTGCAGCTGCAGTGAATTTAACTTAAAGCAGGTGCTGTTGATATTTGGGGTGTCCTCAGGAGCATATTTATCCATGGTGAGCAAAGTGGTCGCCTGGTTGGAAGAGTAACAGGAGATACGATTCAGGAATAGTTCACAACCGTTCCCCTGTATGTAATGCTTAAAACGGTAAGAACTTGCTAATTTCATTTTGAAACGCAGAATCTTTTTAAGTAAACACACTTCTATTGACATTGAACTGAGCTGAAAAACATGGTCTAGTAAGGGTTTAGATAGCCTCATAATTTTACTGAAACATATATACATTTATATTTTACTAAAATACAGAAGCGTAAATGACGTTCAATTCTTTATGTTCACAAAACTTTTAAAAAATTCTGAGAAGCTTAAAAGTTTACGTAACTAGTCCGATGACCAATTACTGGGGTCTGAATGAAGTTTCCCTGTAATGACCTTTCCCACAAGCAGCTCCCGCCACGCGAGGAGGGTAGCAGCCTCCTTTGGTACTAAATTACTTTAAAAGAGATTCAGAAATTGAGAAAAAATACAGAGTTATACTCTGTGATGATAAAAGTCTTGGGTTTGAGGTTGTGGATCCTCGTTCCCTCGATTGTGGAGCTGTGGTTTCCGGTCGTTGGCCGTGCAAGGGCTCCTGGAGAACGAGTCGGGCCCGCACTGTCATGTGCGCCTTGGTCCTCCTCCTCGTGCTCCTGTCCTTTGGGAGGTGGGGACTGCCAAGTGCTACGCTCAGACCCTTCTCTTTACCTTCCGTACGTCTACTATGGGTTTTTGCTTTGTGCTCTCCCGGCTCCACGTGATGAAGAGCAAATTATTACCCAGTCTTTGGCTGGAATCCACCTTTCAGGAAGGACTTTTATGAAATACACCTACTGGTCTCAGTAAAAAGAACCTCTGAACGACATCTATGCTACTGGTTACAACCTGTTATGGGCTGAACTGTGGCCCCTAAAGTTCATACGCTGCAGTCCTCACCCCGTTACGTCAGAATGGGGCCTTACTTGGAGATGGGGTCATGGTGGAAGGAAGTGAGGGCGGCAGGTCTAACGCGACTGGTGTCCTTACAAACAGTGCACATCTGAGACACACACGCACAGAGGGAAAACACCCTGAAGATGAAGGCAGAGAACCACCTTGCCGACACCTTGGTCTTGGACTTCTGGCCTCAACAACCGTGAGACCGTGTCTGTGGTCTAAGCACCGAGCTTGGGGTATCCTGTTACAGCGACCCAGACACACCAGCACAGCACGTGAAAAACCCCAACGGGGGCTACGGAGGCCGTGCCGAACCCAAGTTCTCACCCCGCACGGAATGAGACACACTCGTAACGACGTCCATGAACCTGCGCGAGGAGACTCGGTTCAGCCCACCTGCACTATCCGGCTCAGGTGACAGTCGGCCGCCAGCTCTAATCCCTGCTTCTCTGCCCAGGCTTCCACGTGCCCCAGCTGCTGGCGGATGATCGCCCCCCAATAGTGAGAGCACAGTCCCGACTCGGGGTCGGTCACCAATCTGTTGAAGAGCCACATGTTGATGAAGTGGAAGAGCTGAGAGAAAAGCTGGATGGTCAGAGCAGCATTGACCCTGCAGCGCCTCAGCAGCGCCATCGCTCCCGTGAGCGTGTGCAAGACGTCATCTGTGCAGAGATACGGGATGAAAAGACGAGTCTGTGAATCAACGGTGCACTTGAGAAGACAGCGATTACGGTAATAATACCAATTTAGTCATGTTGAAGATACCAATCTATTCAAACAGGAAGGAGTCACACCCACACAGGTGTTAACTACACTTAAGTTCACCCTAAGAGACTTTTTGAAAAACAGTCACATATAACACCCCGTGCTCATGCCAACAAGTGCCCTCCTCGATGCCCATCACCCATCTAGTCCATCCCGCCCACCCACCTCCACTCCAGCAACCCTCGGTCTGTTCTCTGTGTTTAAGAGTCTAATTTGTCTCCTTCTCTGGTTGTATCTTATTTTGCCTTCCCTTCCCCTATGTTCATCTGTTGTGTTTCTTAAATTCCACTAGGGAAATCATATTTGTCTTTCACTGACTTATTCTGTGTAGCATAATACACTCTAGTTCCATCCACGTTGTTGCAAGTAGCAAGACATCATTCTTTCTCATCATCGAGTAATATTCCATTGTATACAGATACATCCTTTTTTTTTATTATTTTTTTTTAACGTTTATTTATTTTTGAGACAGAGAGAGCATGAACTGGGGAGGGGGGGGGGGGCAGAGAGAGGGAGACACAGAATCTGAAACAGGCTCCAGGCTTTGAGCTGTCAGCAGAGCCCGATGCGGGGCTCGAACTCACGGACCGCGAGATCATGACCTGAGCCAAAGTCGGCCGCTTAACCGACTGAGCCACCCAGGTGCCCCGAGATACCACATCATCTTTACCCATTCCTCAGTTGATGGAAATTTAGGCTCTTTCCATACTTTGGTTATTGTTGATAGCACTGCTATAAACATTGGGATGCATGGGCCCCTTCGAATCAGCGTTTTTGTGTCCTTTGGATAAATACCTAGTAGTACAATTGCTGGGTTATAGGGTAGTTCTATTTTTAATTTTTCGAGGAAGCTCCACACTGTTTTCCAGAGTGCCACACCAGTGTGCATTCCCACCAACAGTGCAAAAGGGTTCCCCTTTCTCCACATCCTTGCCAGCATCTGTTGTTGCCTGAGTTGTTAATATTAGCCATTCTGACAGGCGTGAGGTGGTATCTCACTGTGGTTTTGGTTTGTATTTCCCTGATGATGAGTGAGGTTGAACATGTTTTCATGTGTCTGTTAGCCACCTGGAGGTCTTCTTTGGAAAAGTGTCTGTTCATGTCTTTTGCCCATTTCTTTACTGATTAGTTTTGGGGGGGGGGGAGCGGTGTTAAGTTCTTCACAGATTTTTGATAATAACCTTTTATCCAATATGTCATTTACAAATATGTTCTCCTATTCTGTAGGCTACCTTTTAGTTTTGTTGATTGTTTCCTTTGTGGTGCAGAATCTTTTTCTCTTGATGACGTCCCTATAGTTCACTTTTGCTTTTGTTTCCCATGTCTCTGGAGACATGTCAAGTAAGTTGCCTGCAGGCAAGATCAAAGAGGTTGTTGCCTGTTTTCTCCTCTAGGATTCTGATGGTTTCTGGGCTTAATTTTAGGTCTTTCACCCATTTTGAGCTTTTGTGTATGGTGCAAGACAGTGGTCCCGGTTCATTCTTGTGCAGGTTGCTGTCCAGTTTTCCCAATACCATTTGCTGAAGAAAGTCTTTTTTTCCACTGAATATTCTTTATTGCTTTAAGATTATCTGGCCATATGTTTGTGGGTCCATTTCTAGATTCTCTATTCTGTTCCACTGAACTGTGTGTCTGTTTTTGTGCCAGTACCATATTGTCTTGAAGATTAAAGCTTTGTAATACAGGTTGAAGTCCGGAACCATGATGCCTATAGCTTTGGTTTTGACTATTCGGGGTCTTTTCTGGTTTCATACAAATTTTATAATTGTTTGTTCTAGCTCTGTGAAGAATGCTGTTGTTATTTTGATAGGGATTGCACTGAACATATAGATTGCTTTGGGTAGTATCAACATTTTAACAACGTTTGTTCTTCCAATCCATGAGCATGGAATGTTTTTCCATTTGTGTCCTCGATTTCTTTTATAAGCTCTCTGTAGTTTTCAGTGCATAGATCTTTTACCTCTTTGGTTAAGTTTATTCTTAGGTATTTTATGGGTTTTGATACAATTGTAAATGGGATCAATTCCTTGATTCTCTTTCTGCTGCTTCCTCATTGCTGTATAGAAATGCAACAGGTTTCTGTATGCTGATATTACACACTGCAACTTTGCTGAATTCATGTATCAGTTCCAGCAGTTTTTTGGTGGAGTCTTTGGGTTTTTCACAGAGTATCAGGTCTTCTGCAAAGAGTTTTATTTCTTCCTTGCCAATTTGAACCCCTTTTCTTTTTGTTGTCTGATTGCTGAGGCAAGGATTTCCAACACTGTGCTGAATAATAGTGGTGGGAGTGGACATTGTTGTTGTGCTCCTGACCTTAGGGGGAAAGCTCTGTTTTTGCCCCATGAGGATATTAGCTGTGGGTCTTCCATATGAGACCTTTATGATCTTGAGGTGTGTTCCTTCTATCCCTTTGATAGTTTTTTTTATCAAGAAAGAATGCTGTATTTTGTCAAATGCTTTCTCTGTATCTATTAAGAGGATCCTGTGGTTCTTCTCCTTTATTAATGTGATGTATCACATTGATTGATTTGTGGATATTAAACCAGCCTTGCAGCCCAGGAATAAATCCCACTTGCTCATGGTGAATAATTCTTTTTATGTGTTGTTGGATTTGGTTTGCTAGTATCTTGTATGAGAATTTTTGCATCTGTGTTCACGAGGGAAATTGGTCTGTAGTTCTTTTTAGTGGGGTCTCTGTCTGCTCTTGGAATCAAGGCAATGTTGGACTCATAGAATGAGTCTGGAGGTTTTCCTTCTGTTTCTGTTTTTTGGAACAGTTTCAAAAGAATAGGTGTTAAGTCTTCTTTAAATGATAGAATTACCCTGGAAAACCACCTGGCCCTGGACTGTTGTTTGTTGGGAGTTTTGACTACTGATTCTATTTCTTTAATGGTCATGGATCTGCTCAAACTTTCTATTTCTTCCTGTTTCAGTTTTGGTAGTGTATATGTTTCTAGGAACTTGTCCATTTCTTCCAGATTGCCCAATTTGTTGGCATACAATTGCTCACAATGTTCTCTTATCATTGTGTTTTTGTGGTGTAGGTTGTGATCTCTCCTCTTTCATTCGTGATTTTATTTATTTGCATCCTTTACTTTTCTGATAAATCTGGATACAGTTTATCAATTTTGTTACTTCTTTCAAAGAATCAGCTCCTGGTTTCATTGATCTGTTCTACTGTTCTGATTTCAAGATAGCTGATTTTTGCTCTAATCTTTATTTTGCTTCTTCGGCTGGTTTTAGGCTTTGCCATTCTTTTTCCAGCTCTTTTAAGTGTAAGGTTAGGTTGTGTATTTGAGACATTTCTTCCTTCTTTAGGAAGGCCTGGATTGCTATATATTTCCCTCTTATGACAGCCTTCGCTGTTGAATTTTCATTTTCATTGGCTTCCATCACTTTTTAATTTCCACTTTAATTTCTTGGTTAACCCATTCATTCTTTAGTAGGAGATTCTTTAATCTCCCAAGTATTTGTGGTCTTTCCAATTTTTTTCTTGTGGTTGATTTCTAGTTTCGTAGTGTTGTGGTGTGAAAACATTCAAGGTATGATCTCAATCTTTTGGTACTTATTGAGGGCTGATTTGTGACCAGTATGTGATCTATTCTGGAGAATGTTCCATGTGTACTCAAGAAGAATGTGTAGAATGAAATGCTGCTTTAGGATGATGTGTTCTGAATAGATCTGTTAAGTCCATCTGGTCAAGTCATTCAAAGCCATCATTTCCTTGTTGATTTTCTGCTTAATCTGTCCATTGCTGTAAGTGGGGTGCTGAAGTCCCCTATTATTATGGTATTATTGTCAATGAATTTATGTTCATGATTCATTGATATATATATTTGGGTGCTTCCAAGTTGGGCGCATATTTACAATTGTCAGATCTTCTTGGTAGATACACTCTTTAGTTATAATGCCCTTGTTCATCTCGTTACAATCTTTGTTGTAAAATCTAGTTTGTCTGATATAAAACTTACTTTCAAATCTGCAAGTGCCGTAAGGTCTAAAATAAGTCTTGTAGGCAGCATACAGATAGGCCTTTTCTTATCCTTTCTGATATCCTAGGTCTTTTGGAGTATTTAGTCCATTTACATTTAGAGTGATTGAAAGATATGAATTTAGTGCCATGTATTTAGTGCCGTGAATTTAGTGCCATGTAGTGCCGCCTGTAGAGCTAGGTGTTTCTGGTGATGTTCTCTGGTCCTTTCTAGTCTTTGTTGCTTTTGGTCTTTTGTCTTTTCTCCAAATAGTCCCCCTTAATATTTCCTGCAGGGCTGGACAGTGGTCACAAACTCCTTTAGTTTTTGTCTAGAAAACTCTTTCTCCTATTCTGAATGACAGCCTTGATGGATATAAAACTCTTGGCTGCGTATTTTTCAGATTCAGCACGTTGAATATATCCTGCCACTCCTTTCTGGCTTGCCAAGTATCTGTGGACAGATCTGCTGTGAACTTGATTTGTCTTCCCCTGTAGGTTAAGGACCTTTTTTTTCCCCTTGCTGCTTTCATAATTCTTTCCTTGTCTGTGTATATTGTGAATTTGACTATGATCTACCTTGGTGACGGTTTGTTTGTGGTGAACCTAATGGGAGTTCTCCGTGCTTCCTGGATCTTGATGTCTGTATCCTTCCCCAGGTTAGGGAAGTTTACAGCTATAATTTGCTCACATAGACCTTCTGACCTTTTTTCTGTCTCTTCATCTTCTGAGACCTCTAGGATTATTCGAATGTTATTCCTTTTGAATAAGCTGTTAAGTTCTCTAAGTCTTGCATCGTCATCTTTTGCATTTCCCTTTTTTTCTGCTTCATTATTTTCCATAATTTTTGTTATTTTCTACAATTTCATCTTCTACCTCACTGATTCGCTGCTCTGCCTCGTCTATCCTTGCCATTGTGGCATCCATTCAAGATTGCATCTTGGTTATAGCATTTTTAATTTCAGCCTGACGAGATTTTAGTTTTTTTTTTATCTGAGAAAGGGATTCTCTGGTGTCTTCTATGTTGTTTTTCAACCGCAGTTAGTATTCTTATAATCGTGGTTTTAAATTCTAGTTCAGACATCTTATATCTATGTTGATTAAGTCCCTGGCTGTCATTTCTTCCTGTTCTTTCATTTGGGGTGAATTCTTCCATCTTTGTCATTTTGCAAGAAGAAAAAAATTAACTATAAAATAAAAATTCAAAACAAAACAAAAAATCAAATAAAGCAAGCTATATCCTAAGTGTGTTTCAGTCTGCTTATTGAAAGAAGCTTTATGGAAGAGAGAAAAGAGACAGGAAAGAAAAAAAAAAAAGTTTAAAAAAGTCAGGAAATTAAAAGAAATTTTAAAATCGTAAAAGAAAATAAAAATAGATTGAAAAAATTTTAAAAATAAAAAAGAATTTGCTCTTTCTGTACCTAAGAGGACAAAAAGAATGAGGGAAAAAAAAGATTTAAACAAAAACAGAAGCAAAGAAAACAAATAAGTGAGCCAGCAAACAATGAAAACCAAGTGAAGTTACATCCAGTTTCCCCTAGAACTGAAACTGTGAAGCCCTCTATGATCTGTACACTAAGCAGATGGAGGGACTTGTGCTGGTCTTCTGGGGGATGTGCTTGGTTGGTACGTGTGATGGCTCCATTCTCCACTAGACGCCACTGCTTAGCTTAGCTTCTGGGGTGGATCAGGAGAGGTGGAAATGGCTTCACCCAGCTCCTAGTCTCTGGTGCAGGAATCTCGCACTCTCACCAACCTGCAATCAAGTACGCCTCCTTTGTCTCAGGTCAGGCCTCTGTCCACTTCCTGCCTCTACCCTGTCAGTGTCCAAGCCGTCCCTTCCAAAGTTTCATCAGGCAGCACCTCCCTCCAGAGTTTCATCTCAGATGGGATTGTGTTTCAAAACTCCATACTTCACCAAAATCTACAAAGAGCTCACCAAACTCCACACCCGAAAAACAAATAACCAAGTGAAGAAATGGGCAGAAAACATGAATAGACACTTCTCTAAAGAAGACATCCAGATGGCCAACAGGCACATGAAAAGATGCTCAACGTTGCTCCTCATCAGGGAAATACAAATCAAAACCACACTCAGATATCACCTCACGCCTGTCAGAGTGGCCAAAATGAACAAATCAGGAGACTATAGATGCTGCAGAGGATGTGGAGAAACGGGAACCCTCTTGCACTGTTGGTGGGAATGCAAACTGGTGCAGCCACTCTGGAAAACAGTGTGGAGGTTCCTCAAAAAATTAAAAATAGACCTATCCTATGACCCAGCAGTAGCACTGCTAGGAATTTACCCAAGGGATACAGGAGTGCTGATGCATAGGGGCACTTGTACCCCAATGTTTATAGCAGCACTCTCAACAATAGCCAAATTATGGAAAGAGCCTAAGTGTCCATCAACTGATGAATGGATAAAGAAATTGTGGTTTATATACACAATGGAGTACTACGCGGCAATGAGAAAGAATGAAATATGGTCCTTTGTAGCAACGTGGACGGAACTGAAGAGTGTGATGCTAAGTGAAATAAGCCATACAGAGACAGACAGATACCATATGTTTTCACTCTTATGTGGATCCTGAGAAACTTAACAGAAACCCATGGGGAGGGGAAGGAGAAAAAAAAAAAAAGGTTAGAGTGGGAGACAGCCAAAGCATAAGAGACTCTTAAACTGAGAACAAACTGAGGGTTGATGCGGGGGAGGGGGGGGGGGGGGGGGGGGGGGGGGTGATGGGTAGTGAGGAGGGCACCTTTTGGGATGAGCACTGGGTGTTGTATGGAAACCAATTTGACAATAAATTTCATGTATTGAAAAAAAAAAAAAAGAAGAAAGAAAGAAAAAGCAAAACTCCATACTTCAGAGACCCCTGTGGCTTGGACCCATGTCAACCCTCTGGGGGAGGGTCTTGCTGAGCAATGGCAGGGTAACGGCTTGCCCCCGAAAATGTCCACGCAATCACTGAGCAGCAGCAGCTCTGAGATTATAGCAAATCACAACACACAGCTGGTGTCAGGTGTTGCCACACTCTGGCCTCTTTAGGTCTCAATACCAGCAAACATGGCTGCTCTCTGGGGTCCACTGGGACCTATGGGAAGAGGTCCTATGGCCTCTACCAGATGCACAGTGAGAGCTAGTCTTGAGTCAAACAGATGGTAGTTACAACTTCTTAAAGAATGCCAAATCAAATAGGTCATGTCATTTATTTTTAAGATACCTTCCTCTTGTGTATATTAAGATACCTTCCTCTTGTGTATATTAAGTATTAAAATAAAGTTAAACAAGAAGGAGAGAAGAAGGAAGCAGAGGCAGGGAGAAGGAGGGATAGAGGAAGAAGGGAGAAAACAATATTCTAACCTATTTTTGGTCTTTGTAGACTGTTCTCTTCAGGGTCATCCAGAAAAGCCGGCATGTAGTTATTCAGTTCTGACTGAAGACAATGAACCAGATATCTGAAAATATGTGAACAATTTTAATAACCTCAGCAGGATGCACTGCCATTGTCAGACAGGGCATCACAGACGAAACAGTTTACACGTTGCGTAACATTTTCCATTTAAAATATAGTTTTACTCTCAGGATTCTTGAAACATAGCTCAATAACTTCATTTTACTAAATCAACACATCTGGCACGTATTTATGCTTCTTGATATTCATCTCCAGTTAGGGTAAATAAAAACCTTTAAAAACTCTCTACGGAATAGTGTAATCTCCAAGAACGTGTTCCTTACTTAAACGCCATTTGAACCAAGTGTGCTAAAACATCTTGGGCGTCCAATGTGATTCGACTAAGATCTCGGTCCTGCTTAATGAAGTTGAGAAGCTCAGATGCGTTGGCCATCCAGAAAGCAAGCGCCCCTGCGATATTCTTCTGTTTCTGTAGATAGAACACATTCCTATAAGCAACCCCAAGACAAAAAAAAAAAAAAAAAAAAAAAAAAAAAAAAAAAAAAAA
>NW_026057580.1:117711048-117793877 GCF_023721935.1 Panthera uncia | reverse complement strand
AAAAAAAAAAAAAAAAAAAAAAAAAAAAAAAAAAAAAAGAATGAAAATAAAAAGGAATGCTCTTGAAAAGCTGCTGAAGATAGACCAGTACCTTCCCGTTTTCACCAAGGTATTTACCACAGATACCAGATATTTGCAAAAGAATTTGGATATATATATAGCAATGGAATTGCAACCTCTTCTTGGGATACATGGATCCGATTAGCTACAATTTACAGAATCAGTGCAAAAACAGAGATACCAAATCATACAACACCCAATTGGAGACCGTGCTTTATCTGGTAATCTGTGAAGTACACACGCATCTATCCATGGTTACCCACAGCCACCCTGATACTCGCAGTCGCTGGCTGAGATGCCGAGCAACTCAGTATCAAGTACTGATCTATCACATCATCTCCCGACCACATGTGCAGGCCAGGCAACTTCAGATGAGATCCAAAGAATAGGAACCAAGGATAAACGAGAGAGAGGAGAAACAGAACTTTTGTCATTTCATATCCACACTGAGTGCATTAAGCAGAAATTATGAAATGCCGATAAAGGTTGCACAGTCAGAAAAGGATTTAGTACTGCATGTTTCAGTTGCTGAATGAGTGTTATGAACCGCCCAGTCCGCTTGCTGGAGTGTTGTGTTTTGACATGGAAGCAGCGCGAGAAACTCAGCTAAGCCGACACAGCCAGGACCAGTTCCCAGCAGCGCATCCTACCTGATCAACCTGGTCTACTTCCTGGAGAGAAACAGACGAGGGGAAATCAAGCAGAACGAGAGAAAGAAACTTGTAAACAATCATGATAGTTTAAAAAAATCAAAACACTAATATGAAGGCACGACATGAAGGTACGACATTTAGTTACGTTATTCCCAAATTACACATTCATTCACGGTTCGGAAGCATCTCTGGAAGTACGTGACATAAAGGATTAGTTTTATGTTCTTAGAGTGGCGCAGCGAGTGAGCGACCTCCAGTTTATACAGGGAAGGTGTTACGATATACACACGAACACACTGATCTCCTTAAAAGATTTAGAACACAAAGGACTTAACGTCTTTTAACGATATCGTGTGTCTGACTAGCTAAAGGTACACGAGAAGAGGGTCTATCCCCTGGATTAATAGGATGAAAGAGACAGAAAAGACCAACAGTAAAAAACAAAACAAACAAAAAAACTAAGAATTAAAAAATGTATAAAAAACATAACCATACGAAAATGGAACAAAGTCGTTTCTGAAAGTAGGTTTTTACGAATTAAAGCATTTACTATAGTTCTTTCCCAAAATTTTAGGAGTTCTCTAATCACAGATTAACCCTAAATCTGAAGTTTAAAAGACCTGTTTTGATAATGATGATCTCACTGACTAGTTCAAATTCAACAAGACGAAGTCTATCAAAAGTAGTCTGATGACAGGAGTTTCCCCAATTTGAAATAGGCTTCAGAAATGCAAACATGACGGAAGACAATGGCTTTGAACCAAAAGGAAATCCATGTTTGTTTATAAATTACTAAGAGAGAAACACAAAATGGTATCCAAATAAAATGACAACACTTTTTATCTACTTCCTCACTTGGTAAAAGAATCATAAGCCCATTACATTCATATGCTAAGCACTCAAACCTAATAGAAACATTTCTTGAAAAGTTGTGGCCTTTGACAACAATTCTCAAGGAATTAACAGATTAGTTAGCTCAAGCTATCCTCACAGGAGAAAAACAACCCAACTGTCTAATCACATTGCTTAATGATACATAATTAGAGTTTTATATTTTATAGCTGAATAATAGCACTGATCAGGGGTCTGGGAAAACTTTTTTAAAAATCTGTAAATTTACTTCTAAGGACTTTAAATCTTCAAATTGTGATCTGGCAAACTGCTATGCCAATTTGATCCACCACAGGTGAGGACGACTTAAAAAGAAACAAACCATTCTACAGAGAAAACACCCTTACTTCTTCAAACTTCCAAAACAGTCTTATGAAGGAATCTGAACAGGACTTTCATCATAACTGAGAAATGTCATGTCCATCACACCTACCCAAGTGTTATCGAAAAACCCAGAGAGTTCCCACCAGCGTCATACGCTCCTTATAAAAAGGGCAAATGCCTCTGTAGAGCCCTTACACGATTGTGGGCGGGGGAGGTTATGAGGGAAGCAGCTGAATGGGCGGACAGGAATCGGGGTGGTTGACAGAGAAGTTCTGGAATCAGAAGGGGCGGCCGCACAACACTGAACGACCTAAATTCTACTGAATTAGTCGCTTTAAAATGGGTAGTTTTACCTTCACGTGAAATTCATCTCAACAAAGTATTTTTTAAGTCTAAGAAAACCCACAAGCGTCAGTACTTTCTCACAACTATTGCACTTTTAAGGATTGTTACCATATGCTCGTCACGTTACCACGTAGTTTACTTTCCCTTATTCTAACACTTGTAGAAAAAAATAGACGTTTACGTTCCTTTTCAACTTTTCAAGCTCTACAATTTTCGGTGCTACTTCTAATAGCTTTCGTTTCAGAAAAGCCTCTCAAAGTCGAACACGTAAGCACACGGAGACATGGCAGAACTGGCTTCGCCGACACATGCGAACAAGAAGCACGCGCACTGAAGCAGCGGGGCCCGGCGTGCTGGCGCTTACCTGAATCACCCCCTCCATCATGCTCACCATCTTGTTGACTATGGCAATCACTTTGTGAGTACGCTCTGTAGGACTGACATCGGGTCTGTACTGGCTCGACAATACATACCGACATGCCATATATAATACATATGTAGGTGACAACTTAAAATGGACTGTAGAGCTATTAGTATAATTTATAATGGCAGATAAAAATGAATCTTCAGCTGTGAAAAGATTTCAAAAAAGAAGAAAAAGAAAAAAAAGAACAAAAAAAAAACCCATGAAAATCAGATGGAGAAAAATGGAACAAGAAATAATTCACTAACAATGGAATCTGAAATTACTCACAACTTTCCCTGAATTCAATGCTTGCAGGCAGTATGAGTTCAGGCCCAAGAGCATCCTGAGTTCTGAAAAAAGAAAGAGGCCGCCTCTTAACATCAGATCACATGGCTACTGACAGTCAACCTATGCGTGTTTCTGCAACTATTTTCAAAATCTCTACACAGTTCGTACACATAATAAAGAGCCCGATGACTTGTTTTCACATGGAAACCATTCAAACATGCAGATGAGCGTACTGGGAGTGATCCTATCCCTACACCTCACAGAGCTCGGTTCCTTGCAGTATCTGCTTCCACCGAGAGAACAGACCCGACCACGATTCTCTATTATGCATGAAGACTGCGCACAGCGGGGCGACCAGGCTGCCGCGCACCTGCCACGGCAACGGCTCGAGTAACAATGCAAAGACGCTGCTGGGAGACACAAAGGAAAACTAAACCACGGTGAGCTTGAGACTGAGCTCTTACAAAGGAGAACAAGTTGCTAAGAGCCAGACGCTGCCCTTCTCTTCTGATAAAGGTTACCCAAGACGATTCCTACAGACCCCTTCGGTCGCTCAGTATTAGCATGTCTCAAGCTCACAGTGAAGCACACCTTTAAAAAAAAAAAAAAAAAAAAAGGCCTCCTACTCACATTTTTTTTTAAAGTCACATAAATTCCACTTTTCATCATCTAGCCTGACACTACAAACACAAGGAATTGCCGAGATATAGAAACCAAGGGCAACTAGAATTTGTAACCCTTGTAAGAATTAGCACTAATGTTTATGTGTTTCCAGGCATCCTGATCAAAGTGATTCAAAGGTTAGGTACATTTCTGTTTCTCTAAGAGTTCTTCAAATAGTGGGTCACTCTGTCCCCACGGGTAGGATCAAAGGTTCACGGTCCTGTGAAAGTCTCCTTTCAGTATGAATATATGCACATGGAGGTTATGTGTCCACCAGCACACGATGTCAAATTTGATTCTGTGTCGCATATTGGTCAAACAACGTCTGAAAGCCGTTAATAAGCACGGAATTTCTACAATGTGTGAGACGAACAGTTACCAATCCGATTGAGATCTCCTCACTGCTGCAGTTACACTGTTCTCCACGGCGTTCAGTTTAGTTGTTCTTTCGCGCAGACACGGGATTCGAATCTCAAGCAATTTAATTATTACTCTAAGTCAGTCTGCTACTAACTACATTTTGTGTAGAACACAGGTAAGTCCCGCTGCCCTAACGAGCTGGCAAGTGATCGGGTTCCTTAAGAGTTTAAACCTTTAGCATTTTAGCTCAGCTTTAACGGAGACGATCAGGGTAAATCTTCCGAAAATCTGTCCTCGACTAGGTGAAGGAAACTGACAGTAAAAGCGATGAACCGTGTTGCGTCTTTCCACAAACTTGACCGAAGGGTAAAGAGTGAGGCTATGAGGACTTAGACCGGGAGGGAGACAACTATTGAGGTAAATACGGATCAAACAACAGGGAGGTCAATATTCACATGAAGCGTCACATTTGCTGAAGCGGAGCATCAACATCGCCGTTGATATTTAAGAACCTGTGAGGGACTGAAAGGACATTTTCAGCAGCAACCGCTCACGCATTTACCCTGGACGTAACAACTTCTTCAAAAATGAAGAGAAGAGGGAAAGAATGTGTGGTGGCTGCAGGTCTCCACGACCACAGACGCAAGCGGCTCCTTCCCGCAGGCCCGTGCTCCCCTCCCGCCCCTGCGCACTGAGGCCTCGACCGGGAGAAAATCCAACGCCATTACCCCGGACTATCAGAATCACTAGAAGGAAAAACAAGATTCTTTTCCACAAATTACGTGCTTCAAAACTTCTCATCTGGTCTGTGATCTGGGATTTGGATTTAACTCGACAATGCAGGTATAAAAAAGCTCTTCAGACAGAATTTGTATGCTCAGCTATGTTAACAAGTCTGTTAACTGCCACACATACAGACAGCTAAAACTGCAGAGATCTTTCAGTTCATTAGTCAAGCAATAAACTGGGTGAACCTCACTTGTCTGTTTCATCCATTTGAGAAATCTGGTAAAAATAAGGAATATAAAATCTCACTGAAAAAGTAAACGTGTCAGTGGTAATTTAAAGAACTCCATTATTCAAAAAGATTTTTTCCTTGACTAAACCTAGTGTTTTTAAACATATTTATTAAAGTAACTTCGGTTTTTATGAACAGACCAATGAAGTGTTGCTTCTGCCCACATTGGAGATGGAAATACAAAGACTGGAAGCAGAAGAATCGTGTTTCCATCACGCTGTAGCGCCAACCAAATAATACGTATTTGTAGGTCAAATAAAACCTTTAGTGAAATCTTTGCTGGCAGGATAAGATAAATTCTAACACGCAACTGGCCATCATCTGACTCCTCTGACACCGTATTAATATAGTTTACAGTGCTAAACATCTTATTCTAGAATACGCCACCAGAAACAAGCACACAGAAAGTAGACTTATTACTACATCTAAAAACATTCACAATCAACAAAATTCTCGTAACGAAAAGCCCACAATAAAAACAAGGTAAAAACCTGAGATTTCCACAGGAACCTAGAAATCGCATTACTGTGATGAGTGGTATTAAAGTCTTATAACACACAGCGCCCTCTACTGGAAGGCAGAAGATTAAAGAACCAAATCAGCTGCCTGTCACCAAATTGGTAAGTGACCTTGGGCCAGACATGGGCCTCAGGTATCGGATCTGAAAGAGAAGAGTTAGAGCGGCTTCATGAAAACTTTGAACGGATTTTTGGTGGGCGCCTCGGTCCCCCTGCTGACACCAGCCCGCATGGCACGAGGACGCAGGAGTGGTCTTCCAGCCGCTGCGTCCGTGTAGATGCCTCTGCCGAAGCGCTCTGCGGCTCCGGCTCACCAGCACTTGAACTCCTCACTGGTTATCTGAGGCACTGACATTACTTTTCGACATTTAAACAATTTTAGAAATCGCAAGAAAGTAGAATTCTAATTAAGGTAACGTGTACTTAAAAATCCTAAGAAAAGGAAGTAACAAAAGGCAGACAGAACTTCTCTCTTCAAGAACGAGGACAGGAGACAATATTCATCCCTATCCACCTCGGCAGGAAGACGTGCCACGTCAGAGCGGGAGACGTGGTAACGTGGCACTCAGAATTCTTAACTCCACTTAAAATCGTTTTTGGCTTTTAACATGTGTATTTGAACATGTAAGGATTTCATCTACAAACAGGTGAAATGGCCGGTTGTAGGGTGTCTTAATATACAAATGATCAAATATCCAACTCCTGTAAAAACTTCCCTTCTCCTTGTTTTTATAGACTAGCACGTTTAAAATAGAAGCATTTTTAATTCAGAGTGCCTCCTGCTTCACCTGGGCAGACGGCACCTGGCACAGAAGTAAGGCACACACACAGCTGCTGACGATGCCTCTTCTTCCAGTTCGGCAACACGAACAGAAAATCCTCTTTACAACAACGCTAACATTCTCAGAACATCAGCCAAACCCTCAGCAGTCGCTCGGCCATCCCCCAACCCTCCCCCCGAGTCCCACTGGTCCCCAAACCCACCCCCCCAACCCGTCCGAGTCCCACCCGTCCGACTGCACAGGAACCGCGCGCTACCTGTTTTCTTGCCGGCGGCAGTCCTGCTGCTCCAGTCTCAGCATCGGCTTCACTGTCCCGCGCTCGGCCGTGCCGGGGGCAGGCAGTGCCCTGTCGCTGTCCAGCCTGGTGGCGCTCTAAGCCGAGAGAAAACACGGAGCGTTTACAGACAGCGTGCAAGCCAGCCACGCTCACGCAGACTGCTGCAGGGGAACAGCTGATGCCAGGCTGCCCGTCAGGGGGAGGCGAGACACAGATGCCGGAGAAGAGCGGGGAGCAGAAAGGGCACGGCCGTGCCGAGGACGTCAGGTGCACAGACGCACGCCCGAGAACACGGTCACCGAAAGAACAAACCACACAGCTGCTTTCCTGTTCAAAGAGCTAAAGGCGGGCTCTAACACACAGGCGTGCGGAGGTGGTGCGTGTCAACGGGGCTCTTCAAAACGGGCAGGGACGGGAGCGACTCCTCCCAAACGCTCTCTCAAATCAGAACAGAGCTGAGCGTGTGTCCACTCTGAAAAGTCAGGGTCCTTCTTTTACTTGTAAGGAAAGGATTCAAAAATCTGCTCATGACGGCTCAACACCCAATGAAGAACTCAGGACAGAGGCTGGTTTGGTTCTTGCCCTTCATCAGGAGAGAAAGAACACAATACAGGGGCCCGATACAGTACACTTCAGTCCTTCGAGGGAGGGCACGTCCCTAACCACCCTGTGGCAGAGGGAAAAGCTACCCGGGTTATTAAGCAAACAACAGGAACAGCATCATTCTACTTATACAAAGAAATTCACCGTAGCAAAAATGTTATGTGAGATTTCTCACTACATCTGTTTATTGTAGAAATTGAGCTTGACAACAGAAGCCATTCTTATCAACTAGAGAGTAACTTTGGGCCGTATCTTTACAGTTTTTCATATTTTCCATAAAGGAGGTTATACAACCCCCTTCACAAAAAATACTCCTTTTCATGTGTTGTAAACATCGGATGGTATTTTTACGTCACAGAACTGTAATGGCTGCGTAACAGCTGTCTGTTTACCAAAGTTCACTGAACTAATCCTTTGTTAGGCTGTTTAAAATGTTCACCAGTCCAGGGTGTCCTGGCAATCACGTTTGTAAATACATGCATTCATACACAATAAATACTTTCATAAAATACGCTTATAAAAATAAAATTCCTTGGCCAGGATGGCAGCACAGACTACAAAAAACTGTTATAAACGGATAAGGAGGCAATGGGTAAGTAAATTATGGTACGTTTATAAGCTAACATATTATAAAATAATTTTAGGTTGTTTTCAAATAAAAGGCTTACAAAATAATAGCCAAAGGAAGCAGGACAGAAAGGTGTGGATGTGTGCAGATACTTTTTTTTTTTTCATTTTATTTTTAATGTTTATTTTTGGGAAAGAGAGTGCGAGCGGGGCAGGGGCAGAGAGAGAGGGAGACACGGAATCCGAAGCAGGCTCCAGGCTCTGGGCAGTCAGGCAGAGCCCAACACGGGGCTCGAACCCACGAACCGTAAGATCATGACCCGAGCCGAAGTCGGACACTTAACTGACTGGGCCACCCAGGCACCCCTCATTATTTTTAAATGTATAAATGAACACATCTACAACAGAAAGAGATTAGAAGAGGATCCACGAAAATATTATCAACAGTCAACTATCAACTGCAGATGAATGATTTTCATTTTTTTCCTCATTTTGCTGAGTTTTCTGTTTCGAGCATACATTTTTATAAGAAACTAAACTTTTTATGAAGACAGCTGCATCTGGTTCCAAGAGTACCTGCTCACGTACTTCTCAGAGGGGTCTCTGCTGCAGCTCCAGTGCCCCAGGCACCTTCTCACCACGAGAAGAACAGCAGTGAACATACCGAGTGGGACCCTTACCTCCACCAAGTCAACAAACAAGGCAAGCATCAGCTGGCACAGAGAATTTAAAATAAGGCGCTGTAACTATGAACTATGAACCAAGCATGAACTATGCCTGGACGCTCAAGAAGATTTCAAGGAGGAATGAGCAGAAAGGAGCCGGCTGCACGAAAACCAGCAGGAAGGACAGTCGAGGAAGAACAAACTGGCCCCAGTGCCCGGATGGGAAGGAGGCGCGTGTTCTGTGCACAGGCCAGGTCGAGAGGGGAGGTGGCCGGGGCCGAAGGAGCTGTGTGAGCCAGAGGGAAGTGTGTGACATTTGGGATGAGAAGCCACTGGGGGCTTGGAGAGCCGGGCGGTAACGGGCTCTAAGTCGTATGTTCAGAACACGAGCCTGGCCGTGGGGAGAAGAGTGACGAGCCAGGGCAGCAGCAGAAAGGCCAACTCGGAGGCCATGCGGCATTTCTGCCGTGTGACGACTGCAGCCAGTGTCACCCACAGAAGCAGCGACGGGGAGAGGCAGGTAGCTGCGGACTACTCCGGTCCAACGCAAACGGAACACGCCGACACTGAAGGCTGAGAAGGAAGCGAGGACAAGCAGTGACGGGCTTCTGCTGGAACGATACCACGGACGAGGGTACCACTTACTGACGGGGAAGGGCGAGGAGGCTCAAGAGAGCCCAGCCCTGCTCTAGCTGTGGTGCGTGCGAAACACGTGTCAGACATCACCATGGCCACGTCAAGCAAGCTTCTGGGGTCTGGAGAGGTCGGGGCCAAGGATACAGTCAAGGGTAATGAACACATCCGTGTATTTTAACTACCAACGGCCTAAGATCACCTAGGGAACAAGTACAGACAGGAGAGAAGGGGCCTTGGGTCTGAAACCGAGTTTTGAGGCCAAGTGGAGGGGACGGGGAAGGAGGAGGCATGGGCAGATGAGCCAGAGGAGGACTGAGCACCGATGGGGGAGAAACCAGGAGAACGACGCCCTGGGGGCCGAAGTCAGGCAGCGCCCCCAGTATGCAGTAGGGGCCCAGGTTAGACAGAGGAGACACAGGCCAAGGACTCAGCCGTGCGGAGGCCATCAGAGACCGGGACACACACGGTCCCTCTGACAGCAGGAGCCAATGGGAGCCGAGGGGAGGAGACGGAGTAACGGGGAGCGGACCGCAGATTGTTTCCTCAAGAAATCGTGCTGGGAAGAGAAGCAGAAAGCTAGGCAAGGGCTGGAGCGCACGGTACAGTTGTTAGAACAGGAGACGGAGCAGCGTGTCCGCATGGCGGCGGCTGTGCCGTGGCCTCAACGAACCACAGCCTCGGCGGCCCCTTCCAGAAGGCGAAGGAAGTGGGTGCTGTGTGCCACCCCAGGCCCAAGCCTAAGCAGGCCGGTCGGTTCCACGATTCTTGTGAGACACCCAAACGTCTGGCCACCCCTGTGGAGAGACGAGCAAGCTGTCCCAGGGAGAAAACAGGAGAACACGTGGAGAGGGGGGCCCGGCCACCTGCGTCCCGGCACAGCCGGGCCACCTCATCGCCCACTAGCAGCCGAATGCAGCAACTCGAGGAACCCCCAGCAAGACCGGCCAACGAACAGCCCGGGCGAGTCCAAACCACATGGCACAGCTGTGCACAAGTAAAACGGGTGCTGTGCGTCCTTGGTCAGTTAGGTTGGGGTGGTTTGTTACTGAGCGATATAGATAACCAGAACGAGGACACAGATCCCCCATCACGCGGAGATACAGGACAACTGTGGGGGCAAGGTCCCCGAGAAGGTAAGCTGGCAGGTAGAGGAGAGGGGAAGTCCACGGTCTCCAGCGGTCACCTGACGGAGAAGGGCTGGTTCCACAGGGGATAAGCCTGGGCCCCCTGCTCGGAGGACACAGCCCAGCTCGCCACCCGCGGCCTTTGGTGTGGCGCCAGGAGACAGCACAGATCAGGACAGCAAGCCACGGTCAGAAGCCACTGTGAAGTCGGCTTTCGCAAGAGCTCCAGGAGCATACTCCCAACGCTTTGGCCACGGGGTCCAGAATGTTCCAGAATGCTACACAAACTCCCTGCTACAGGCAACGTAAAGTACCCACCTTGCTCGCTGGCAGCGCTGCGCCGCTGTGAACATCTCCCCCCAAATCGAAAGTTGTCTCCTGAACAATTCTGCCAGAGTAAAAAAAGAAAGACACTGAATTAACAATTCTCAAATGAAAAGGCATCGTTTTTCTTAACACAAAAGGAACGGCTAAATATCCCAACTCAAAGATCAAGACGCCACTTTATTTTCAGCATATAAAGTCACAGAATGAAAACGCTGTTAAAACTTTATGAACTTTTCTTACTGCTCTATACTGAATACTCTCAGGATGCTTTTAAAACTATATTTTAGTAACAATAAATTGGAAAGAACCGTCCAAGAAACAAGCAAGCCGCTTCATCACATAATGGCACATAAATGAAGTGCCCAGTCTGTGGCGCCACGAGCCCGTCTGTCAACACAGGGAAAGCGACACTGACCTCAGGAGAAGACGGCACAGGCACTAAACTGCCTTCCTCTGAAAGCCAATCTGATGAGAGCTGAAAAGCTCACGGATACCACCACTTGGGCCACGATACAGAAATGGGGAGGCACCTGGGTGGTTCAGTCGGTCAGGTGTCCAACTCTTGATTGTGGCTCAGGTCACAGTTCACGGTACTGAGAGCCCCACTGCAGGCTCCGTGCCGACAGCGTGAAGCCTCTCTCTCTGCCCCTCCCCTCCTCATGTGCTCAAGCTCTCTCTCTCAAAATAAATACACGTTTAAAAAAAAAAAATTTTAAGTCCTACTCAATAATGAGGGTAAATACAATCCATCAATCCCAGCCCAAGAGAGAGGCCCAATAAAAGGAAAACAAAGAGCCCTAAAAACATCTGGAAACCGACAAGATGGGTTAGTGCCTACATTTCCGGGACTTCTGCACAAGACAGTCAAAGAGAATGATAACCTCTTTTGTTACAGTATTTGAAAGACAAGGGTCTAGTTTCACAGCACTGTGGTAACTTTAAACTCATGTTTAAGCCCAATCTATAGAATGAAACCGCAAAGAGATGAGGAAACTCAAAACAATTCTTCGAATTAGAAAATCTGATACAAATTCCTCCTCTACCTCATCACTAAGAAAATAAAATCATCTGGGGGGCACCTGGGTGGCTCAGTGGGTTGAGCACCCGACTTCCATTCGGGTCATGATCTCACGGTTCGTGGGTTCGAGCCCCCGTCGGGCTCTGTGCTGACAGCCCAGAGCCTGGAGCCTGCTTCGGATTCTGTGTCTACCTCTCTCTCTGCTCCTGACCTAGTCATGCTCTGTCTCTGTCTCTCTCAAAAATAAACAAACGTTAAAAAAAAAAAAAAAAGAAAGAAAGAAAAGAAAATCATCTTGAAATGCAAAATAAAAGGGTGCCTGTGGGGCTCAAGTCGGTTGAGCATCCGACTCTTGGTTTTGGCTCAGGTAATGATCTCCACCTTCATGAGTTCAAGCCCCAGGTCGGGCTCTATGCTGACAGCGTGGAGCCTGCTTGGGATTTTCTCTCTCTCTGCCCCTCCCCCACTAGTGTGGGCACACACACTCAAAACATAAACATTAAAAAAACTACAAAATATCATCACTTTAAAATAGGAACTTGAGAAAGTACAAGCGTTTACTAAAAGTTACATCTTCTCATCTATCCTGTGCCACTAAGGTATTTACAAAACATAGAAACTGTTCTCCTGGTTTCTAATGGTTTGAATGGGAAATTCAGTTTAGCTATTCCGTCTCTGGTAATGCAAAAAAGAAGTATGATAGTTCACCTCCCTCTGTCATCTCTCAAAGCTACATATACACCTTACCCATCCCTGACTCCCTCTTATCGACATAAATATAGCCAAAGCTTTCTTGACTCCACCTGTAATTATTCTAGAACAACAAATTCATTTAACACCATGCAAAGCTCATTATTTTTTCACCAAAGCTGACAAAACTAAAATTTAACATGGACTCAGCTGTATTACATTCTGGATACACTAAACGATTACAAAGTGACTTCATTCATGACTTTGATGACACTATCTCAGTATGACCTGTGAGGGCAAGAACCAGGTCTTGATCACGTCAGCACTCAGAGCACAATGACACATGACACTGGTGCTCAATGAATACAGGCTAGATAAATACATAAGTGAATAGATGAATGAATAAAATTCCCACGCTGGCCATCAACATCAAATTGTGCTACCCTAGGGGCACAGTCGGTTAAGCATCCGACTTCGGCTCAGGTCATGATCTCGCGGTCCATGAGTTTGAGACCCGCGTCGGGCTCTGTGCTGACAGCTCGGAGCCTGGAGCTGCTTCAGATTCTGTGTCTCCCTCTCTCTGTCCCCTCCCCTGCTCACAGTCTGTCTCTCTCTCAAAAACAAACATTAAAACAAGAAAAAAAACCACAATGAGAGGTCATCTCACCCAGTTAGAATGGCTATTACTGAAAACATTAACAAGAGTCATAGGAGGGAAATACCAGGTGTTGGCGAGAATGTGGAGAAGAGGGAACCAGTGCGCAGTGTTGGTGGGAACGTAAATTTGTGCAGCACTGCGGGAAACAGTACGGAGTTCCTCAAAAATGAAAAACACAAGCACCATATGATCCAGCAATTCCACTGCTGGGTATTTATCTGAAGAAAATGGAAACGTGGACTTGAAAAGGCAGATCTGCATCCTAGGCTCACTGCAGCATAATTTACAGCAGCTGAGATATAAAAGCAACCTAAGGGTCCCGTGACAGATAAATGAATAAAGTCGCGGTGTGTGTACATGTACGTACGTACACACACACACACACACACACACACACACACAGGAGTATTACTCAGCCAGAAGAAAGCAGCTTGCCATGTGCCACAACAGGGATGGACCCTAAGAGCACCGTACTAAGTAAAATAAGCCAGACGGAGAAAAACAAGTACCATATATCTCGCTTATACGTGGAATGTAAAAAGATGAAAACAAAAACAAAAGCTCATAGACACAGAACAGACTGGCAGTTGCCAAAGGCAGAGGCTGGGAGGCTGTGGGTAAAAGGTAGAAACTTCCAGTTATAAAATAAAGAGAAGTCCTGGGGACGTGACGTACGGCATGGAAACTATAGTTAGTTACTACTGTACTGCAGGTCTGCAAGTTGCTAAGAGAGTTCATCTTAAAAGTTCTCATCGCAAGTAAAATAACCGTGCGCAGGTCTGGTGACGGACGCTACCCAGACTGTGTGCCCACTTACACCGCATCAGAATGCTGTGCACCTGAAACTAATATATGTCGATTACACCTCGGTTAACAAACACACATACACACGTCTGTGAAACATTAAATACTTGGGTTATTGGGTTATCGATCTAGAAATGTGTGTAACAGTTGCACAATAGAGCAAAATGATGTGTTTATTAAGAAATGACACTTCTTTCTCATCTATGGATGGACACGTAAGCGCTGGTAGATTCAACCAGTGAGCAGTTTCACCAGCTTGAGAGGAAAAAGATGTAATACTAATTAACATAAAATTTCACAGCACATTCCTGTCTAGGAGACCTAAGCCACGTCCTTGACACGACCTCTGCTTCCGGCCAGAGACACAACAAGGAGACGACTGTCGGCCCCCAAAGCAGGGACCATTACGGCAGAACAGCCGGGAGTGATCCCTCCCTCCACGGAAAACATCCCAGGGCAAGACGTCCCAGGGCAAGACGTCGCGGTGGTGGTGCGCCCACGCTCAGCAGCAGATGCAGACCGCTACCACCGCCACCAGCAGACACGGGACCCGCGACTCAGGGACAAAGCACAGCTGGGGGTAACCGCAGGAACTGCTGAAAATCAACATGGAACACGCCAGAAGAACCCGCGTCGTACGATCATGTCTTTGGAATGAGTGTGGCAAGAAAACCCTCAGGCAGGCAGAGAGGTCTCTGGTGCTGAAAGAAAGCAGCAGAGCTGAAGAAGAGCTGAGGACTAAAATGGAAAACATTAAAAATAATGACAAATGAAAGGAAATGAAACAAAACCATCTGAACGTGACTATGTGCTGAAAGAAAAGAGGCTACGTATAGGTCATGACACAGACAGGAAAGGAGGATGTGCCTGATAAATAAACAAGACCTTAAAAAAAGAAGAGAAAAGCTCCTCCCAGAGGCAAAACAGAAGGGTGAGGTTCGACACGCATTCAGCTTAAACTTGGAACAGCATCGGGCAGAAATGGACTTTGAGTGGGAAAGCCCTTGTTGGTCTTCCTTGGGAGCGGAGATCGAGGGGTGGGTCCTGGGTCGCAATTGGGAGCTCAAAGTGAGAGGCGACCAGCCCGTGACACGTCCCACATGGACACGTGTGAGGATCCCCAAAGTGTCAGCGTGCAGAGAGACGTCACGTCTTTACTTGTACCAGCTGCCTCTGATCGCTTCCTTGGCCAGGACTCCACAAGGACCCAGGACGAACTGATAACCCACCAGGCACCATCACAGTAGGCTTTATAAAGCCGAGAAACTGGCAAGAGACAATTCCAAGCAGCTACAAGTTCGCACCTGGCCCACAACGCGAGCTCTGAGCAGCGGGCTGAGCAAAGGCAGGCCCCGGAAGGAAACAATGGGCCGGGCAGCACAGAGCGCGGCCCCGCGCTGTTCCTGGCCCCACATCCTGTTCCCGGCACGCTCCTGGAGCAGGGCTCCTACCGCAGGCTCTCTGGTGGCCATCAACGGCACGAGCCGTTGGGCTCGAAGGGCCACGTGGCTATTTTCCCAAGACCCGTGCCCCAGCAACCTGCGGAACGGATAACAGAGTAGCCAGACAGCGAGCGCCTGCTTTATAAAAAACGATCAGTGACCTAATGAAGTCCTACTCCCTCCCCACTCGGGAACTCTTACTAGATGGCCAGTAAGGACTTTTGTTTTCTGGTGACAGGCCCACGTGGCAAGGCCTCAGAAAGGCACCAGGTGGAGCTGAGACACTTCTAATGCCGCACGTGTTTCACTAACGCGGGCAGAAAAACACCGCCACAAAAGTGGTAGCTCCACGGGACCATCACGGAGAATACCACCAGTTCTTCCTGAGAGAGTCAAGTATCGGCCAAAAAGACAAACCCTGAAAATAATTTAAAAACCAGCCCCAACTTCCAATGTTCAGATAAAGCCAAGACCTCTTTCTTCCTCCTCCAAAACCAGCCCAAATCAACAAGAACAAACCCCACTTGCAATGTTTAAAAATAAAACCTCCTGTAATAACGCACGCCTGATTCTGATCGCTTCTCACACGATCAGACACCCTGAAACTCTCACAGCTGACAGAGAATTACCCAGGCTTCTGTCTGGGGCCCTTGGCCGTCAGGCCTCCATCCACGGGTCTCTTGGCCACAGCGTGGTCCTGGCTGGGGTCCACAAACTTGAACACGTGTGACGCCCCAAACTGCACTTTCATCCCGCTCTGCAGCATGGTCGTCTCGGAGATGCGCTGTCCTTCCACGTACGTCTCGGCGTCCATGCTTCTCGGAGTCACGGTGACAACTCCATCCATGTTTGTGAGGTCACAGTGATGGGGCTGAATTCCTGATCCAAACAGCTAAGATAAAATCAAAGAAACTTCCATCACAAAGGACACGGTACTTAAAAACAGAAGTTTTGGTACTTTTGAGTGGATTTCCTCCCAACAGTACAAACGCGAACACTGTCAAAATAGCGTCAAACCGAACACATTAATTTTAGCATCCAGTAACCTGACTGAAGACATACGGGGTTGAAAAGCACACGGCCACCTGAAACATTTATCAGGTAATTAATAATCTGTACAGATCATTAGGATCACACACCCTTTATCTGTCTTACCGCTATGCTGAAGGAAGGGATGTTAGAACAGGAAAGGACACTAAGGACCCGACCCATCATTTGCAGTCGGCAAAGGGCAGCACAGGAGAAAGGGCGGTCTGCCGGGGTTCAGCTGAGTTCTATCAGGTAATGAACCCGAACTTCCTCTTTAAAGAACACTTCATGCTGTTTTCATTTAGTACCTGAGAACCACATCCTGCTAACATTTTAACTACCGTTCAGGAAGCCCCCACTGCTACGGGCATCAGTCCCAGCAACAGGACTCTCACACAGGCCACCTCCTCTAATCCTGACAAAGACCCATGAAGTCATCACCACCTTCTGGAGAAAAGCAGTCTCAGAGGAACACGATGACCACATCAAGTTTCTAGAGACGGAGAGGGGACCTAATTTCACAGTCTGCTCCGTTCACAGTGGAGCATTTCTTTATGTTAGAAGATAAAGTCTTTCCTTTCTGTCCATTCCTTCATCCGCTGCCGTGCGGCAGGCCCTGCGCTACGTGCCCTCGCCCACCCAAGTGTGAGCTACGGAGGGAGCTAGACCTGTGGCCACCCGCGCACCTGGATGGAGTTCTCCTCGAACTTCTCTGTCCCGACCTCAGTGACGCTCAACTGAAGGCGGTAAAGCTTGGGCTTGTCCCTGGAGTCAGAACCATCTGCAAAAGGAAAGAGTACAGAACTTCATTTGTAAAGGGTAATGTTCTTGTCATGTCATTTGAAACAGGCCAACAAAGCAAACAAAAGCTTGTCTTAGAATGAACGACAGCTCTCAATTCTCAGGATTTCTTATCAAAAACTCCCCAAATTTATGCCATGCAATTTAACTAAGTGGATATACAGAAACTTCCACTTAAGACACAAACACATCAGCTGTTTCGTGTGACTTAAGGTGCCAACATCATCATCTATAACCATCATCTTCTTACCACATGAAAAGAAATCTCTCCGCCATACGGCCCTGGATTTTTGTTAACGATTCTGAAGAGCAACTCTATTAGCAGGTAAAGATGACCAACACATACGGACTTCCCTTCAGACCAGATCCTCCTCCCAGCAAACCTGCCATGCAGACCGCACACGGCAGGCACCAGGTGCGCGGATGGGGTATAGCAGGGTCACTGGTGGAGGTTTTAAACATACCACCTCATGGCTCATCCAGACCTTTTGGACCAAGATCTCTGGGGAGGAGGCCCACGCACACGTCTTCCGAAGAATCTCCCTAGGTGATTCCAATGCCCATTTCTGACATTAAGTTCCAGTAAGAACTACCATCAAATGTGCTTAGCTCCATGGGAACTCGGGGGTGGGGAGGGGGGGGGTGGCCAATCATTTTATACCTCGGTGAACTGTAGGTCTTTTTAATTTCCCTGTGCAGGATCTCTGTGGTGGGCTGGGGACGGGGATGGCGTGGGGAGGAGAAGGGAGAAGAGCAAGACAGCTGTTCACTTGTACCCAGATGTTCACTCACTTCTCGCCTACTGTGCTCAACGCAGGATACGGATCAAAGATTTCTTCAGATTTCAGAGTTGTGAACGTACAAGGAAACAGGCCTCACAGGATCAGTGAGTCCTGACCCGCCTCCGGGCCGTGGCCATCAACCTACACCAGGTCCTTAAAAGGCCGAGCGGAGCCTCCCTGACCTACTTCACCGACGTGCTACTACCCTGCAGCCCCACTTATGGGGCCACGAGTCACAATCTCTAGTCGCTGGGATCAGGAGGCAATCGCTTCCGAAATTAAACACTGGGAGCGCACGTGGGGTGTAGACTGCTCAAGTCTCTTAGCTGTGGTGCGGCCTGAGCTCCCGCAGACAAAAGACCCTGCGAGCGCACAAGTTCTATGAGCACTGTTGTCAATTTCACAGTACACACAGAGTAACATTCCGATAACATTTCCCCCTTCTGGCGTATTTCAGAAACCTGTCAAATCTGGATGAAAATAACCTGTATTTGAGAGACACAACATCTCATGTGAATGAGAATTCATCATCTACCACACTTCACAGCTGGAATATTCTCATCACGTGCGGTGCCACCTGGAGCATTTTTTTTTTTTTTTTTAAACAGTTATTTCAACTCCAAGTCCTGACCCAAAATGAGGCACTGGAACCATCCAGGGCTTCCCCTGGACGCGGGCAGTTCCCTTCCATACCCGCAGAGTCCAAGCCCCCTAGGAATGTGTGGGATTTTGCCGGCTTTAAACAGCACAGGCAGTCCCAGTACATAGTCCCGGTCAGGAAGTGGCGTGCGACGTCCTCCTCAGCACCACGGATCGCTTCATCTTCCTGCCGCTCTCCCTGGTGCACGAGTGTTTTATTTACTTGCCGCCCCATCTCCGAGCTCCTTGGCGGCTCTTTTTTAAATCTCTGTATCTTGGCATTTGGTACAGCGTCTGCTCCACAGTATACACTCAACAAAGGTTTAGTTTATTAACAGGAAACAATCAGTGACGGAAAATGAAGAAAATAATGCAATATGGTCACACAGAAATTACACCAATGCATTACAAAGTAAGCAAAAGCAGCAAATAAACGATGAAGAACAATGGTTTCCATACAAAGTTGAAAAATACCAAGAACATGAAAAATACCAGTTTAGGGATGAAAGAAAAACTTGACATGAACATTCTTCTGCATTCTGAGTGCTTCTGAGGGGTACCTTGTGAGCTAAGAGGTGGACAGGTTGTGCTTTGCTACATCAGCAGAGTTGCAAGTGTAAAGCAACGGGGAAGTACGGACCTCTTGCCCCTCCCCCCCATCTCGCTGTGCTGGAAACCTCCGACTGACGGATCAGAGGGAAGCTTCTTCCCCGGTTCCTCAGTTCTTACGACTTCACAGTAACGGAAAACACAGATACGGCCTCCAGGGGTGGATTCTGAGTGAGCCAAGTGGCAGCGACCAAACTCACTGGATACAGTGGGGTTTGGCCGGAGCTGGGGAGTACGGGCAGGGGAGGCAGGTCATCTTCAAATGATGGACATCTTTCTTTTTGGAACATTTCACTCCTCTGTCCTTAGTAAAAGGACAGGGACCATCTCAGGGGTGTTGACGAACACGGAAGCGTGGCACCTGCAACAAACCCTTGCATTCCCCCCCCTGCTCACTCAACAGTGCTCCACAGACCGTTCACTCCCGCCTGAGCACCTCTCTTGCGCACACAGGACAGACCTGCAGCGCCTTTAAAGGCACAGACGAGTCTAAGTAACTCTCCCTCCGACAGCAGTGCTTCTAGCAGGTGGTTCCTGTACTGTCCTGACAGAAAGTCAAAAGTATATAAAATACTCATGTAGTTCGAAATTCAAAAGGCACAGAAAGTACACAATGAAAGGCAGCCTTCTTTTCCTGGCCTAATTGTCCACCCAGAAGCAAATCTTGAAAATCTGTTTTATGCACATACAATTAAGCAACTCAACACACATTTTTTTTTCTTTTTTCTGGACAAACATTAGAACACTCTTCAGGGCTGACACATGAAATACAGGCCATCTAGTCAAATGGGCAATCGTTGGGCCCCATTCACACCAACACCGGGGTTTTATCTAAAATTCAAGTCTCTGGATGTCCTGAATTCTATTTGTCGACTCTGCTACCCCTAAATTACCATTCGCACTGTTCTGCACCTTGTTTCTCTGCTTTTGCCTTTTTTAATTTGAGATATAACCCCAAGTTTTCCTAGTACCCTAAACATTAAGAGAAAACAAGCCCTTATACACAGAAGGCCATTTTGTCAAGAGCACTTTTGTTCGTACCCTAGGACAATTCTGCCCTTCCAGCTCTGCTTTTGCCTTTGCTCGTTTCCCAGGGCGAACTTCTGCAAGTTAGTTTCTGGTACGAAACACGGTCTGCCATACCACTTACAAAAGGGGGAGCGATGCGTTCATTGAAAGAAGGCTGAGCCACAGAGTGTTTCTTGTGTCCCAGGGGTGGTGAGAAACTGAACGTACGTTCACATCCCCACAACTATCAAATTTTTGAAGCTTACTGAAACAGAGCTTAGAGCGTATTTTCACTCACTATTTAGAAAAACAAACAAACTAGCTCTTCTTAAAAATGGAAAACTAGAAACACTCTGGTCAAACTTGGAGTATATGCTTTTTTTTTTTATACACAGCAGGTTAAAAAAAAAAAAAAAAGGAAGTGTTTTCTCCTTCCTAGTGCTCCATAACTTTACAGTATGAAATTAACAAACACATGAAAACATTAAAGAATCCTTTTCAGGAATAAAAAAATACAAAACACACAGTAAAAACAGGTCTTAGACTCTATGCATGTAGAATTATCAAAACAGGTGATAAACATCACTTGCTGAAATGTTCTTTACAAAGAACAAATGCCGAAGTTCCCAGTTCGGCTAATAACCAATGAAAATGTGCACAATCAGTTTGGAGGAAATGCAACAAACAGAAGATGCTAAAAGGTGGGTAAACTCTATACGGCATGGGAGAGCATTAGAATGTTACATTAACATGTAAAAAAATAACATTCAAAATATAAAAACAAAAAAAGAAATATTTCCATAAAACCAAAAACTACCTGTACTATGGAACGTCACAAAGACGCACACAAATTTGAGAAATTCTAAGTAAGAAAGTACATCTTCGCTAACAAGAAACAGATTTCAACCAGGAGAACAGAGCTAATCCTGGAAACGTCCTATAACGTGGTCGGAACATAAGCTGAGGGTGGATTCTCTTCCCCTTCAGCCTCCCAAATGTTGTCAGACACACACCACTGACTGGGACAGCCCTCCCCGCCGGCATCACAGCCAGGGTGCGTGACAGCAGGGCACCTGCCGCTCGTCTGGGCCTCATTCTTACCCACCACCCTCGCTCTCTTCCCGCCCCTGTCCCCTCCTCCCCCAGCTTCTCCCGGCTTCCTAACCTGCCTGGGCAGAGGAGGGGAAGGACAGGAATACCATTCCCGCCCTTCTTCGGCCGCAATCTCTCACTTAAGACTTAACCCGAATAAGGGAACCAGACGTTCCTATAAAAAACGCTTGTATTAAATGAAGCGAATGCTGCATACGGAGCACTTACTGATCCGGATAAGGTGACAGTACAGTCCGTTTCTTAGCATCAAGTTATTCGTATCAATTCAAAAACTCATGCAGAAAACGTCTGGTCAGGTAACACTGTTCTGCCCAAGACGTCCATTAGCGCTCTAGTCCCAGCAGTAGTAGGAAGCATAGCATTACCTTCGTAAGTGTGATAGCTGTAGTAGGCAAAGTGACTCCTTCTCCCTGGGACTAGGCGCACATGCACGGGGCCCAGGTGAAGGCAGCACCGGCAGGACAGAGGCCATGCGGAGCACGTGAAGAGGGAAGGAGGAGAGAGACAGGAGAGGGTGAGCTGTAGGAGGACACCTTTCAAAGGGTGAAAAGCACATTTCTCCCGCAGTTTTCAGGGCTGTGAGGACAAGACAACAGCGCTCCAGGCAGCGTGTGTGTTAGAAACCAATGCACACTGTTAAGGAAACACCAAGACATCAGGTCACGGAGCAGAAGAGCAAGGGTTAGTTCATCACATAGAAGACGAGCACCCAATGTGGCGGATTCCTTCTGTTAAAAGAACACACTTAAATCCAAATCAAAGAATAAAAGGACTTTTTACCACCCCTCCATCTCTGCAAAAGCCAGTGAGGACAGTATGAGCACACACCCACACCTCGGAAACACCGAGCCCGGGCCCAGCCTTGTGGATAGGTGCTTGGTGGGTAACACGTCCGGTGGAAATACAACACTGATCTGTTCAGGACAAACCCACATTTACCAGCATTATTTCCTCGTAAATGGAAACGAAATCCACCTCAGTCAGCATGCTGACTGCTCAACTAGTAATAACGTGAACTTGCAGGGCCCCCGGGGGCTCAGCAGGTTGAGTGTCCGACTTCAGCTCAGGTCATGGATCTCACAGCTCGTGAGTTCGAGCCCCGCGTCGGGCTCTGGGCTGGCAGCTCGGAGCCTGGAGCCTGCTTCGGATTCTGTGTCTCCCTCTATCTCTCTGTGCCCCTACCCACTCGCATTCTGTCTCTCTCTCAAAAATAAATGAACATTAAAAAAAAATTAAAAAAAACAAAAAACATGAACTTGCAAAAACAGCATGGCCCAGAAAACACAGCATGGCTTCGGCGAGGAAGGCCTCGGCCCGGCTCTCGTCTACCCGGGGGACCGACCGTGTGGCCGATGTGAATCACAGGCTCTTGTGGAACAAGGGCGAGGGAGGCGACCTGGCGGGCAGCCCGAGGCACTGGGGAAGGAGGTCAGACCACAGGGAGGCACCTGAGGGCGGGGACGGCTCTGGTACCTCGCCCTCCCCGGAGCAGAAGCTCCACCGTCAAGGTGGGTAAAGGCAGCAGGGCGCCAGCAAGGAGGGACACATGCGACCGAGAACCCCACGCACGGTGCGCCAACATCTAGAGAAAGGTTTCTCTGCAGGGTCTGTTCTCGTCCCACACACGTGCCTACAAAACTCCTTTGTGTTTAACAGGGTGACTACAAACATGAAATGAGCAGGGAAAATAGCAGTTCTCACTAGAATGTCAGTGGTCCAGGTCTCGGCAGGTCTCATCTGTCTTGCTGTGGCTGTACCTCGGAGGCCCCGACCAGGGAGGGCCTGACACGTGGTAAGTATCAATAGATACTTGTGAGACAGATGCACGGATGAATGCTCGCCCCGGCTCTGCTCCCCACGCAAACCCCCTTCCCACTGTCCTCTGAAAATTACCCCATGTCAGCTCTTTATCAGGTCCCTCCAGACAGACACTCCTGAATCCTCAAAAATTTAGGTTTGGAGAAAACCATTAGCTTCTAGCATGCAATGCAAACTTTCAAAAAGCAGACCCAATGATCCTAGAAACTTCTAAGTTCCGACACACCGGCTGGCCCTCAGATGCCGTCACTGCCTCAGATGGCCACCGTGTGCACACGCCCTCCGGTCGCACAGCAATACCGGGCCAGGGCTCCAAACCACAGCGACAAGTTTAAATGAACTTTTCGGTCAGAGAACCGAGGGACAAAGCAACACTGACACATTCCTCACAAACAGCTCACCGATTCTGATAATTCCTCAAACGTAACAAGTATAAAAACTACCACTTACAGCACACCGCCACCGATCATAAGTTACAGGGCATCGGCCCAAACCCTACTTTCCCGCGTCCACAGAGCCTGCCCGTGCCACCGGGTGCGGGACCACGTCTCGTAAACACCAACGCTCGAGAACCCAGGAAGAGAAGGACAGAATTCCTGTCTGAGCAACTCCAGACGACCTACATAGTCACTTGGGTTTGCAGCTTCTTCTGTAATTACTAATTGAGCTGTATCGGAAAGCAGTCCTGGGCACGAGAGCGCAATCTCTGTTCTTCAAAGCATTTCAGAATACGGGGGACACTCCACCATTTTAAGCCAATGAATAAAAAAGGATATAGTTGAGCTGAACGACCAAGAGGTCATGTGTGTATTTATATACATCACATACACACACATTTCACTCTACATCCAGGTGTGTGCACAAAACACCTCTGTAAGGACGTTCATAGAGTTCTTTGCCTCTGAGGCTACTTTAGAACAGCTTTAGAGAAAAGCTCTAAAAAGAAACCGAGCACTAACATGAAAAGAAACCCAGTCTGTTAGGATTCTAAAACCAAATATCCTCCCTCTTCTAGGTGGATTACTGTTCTGGTCAACTTAAAGGTACTCTTTCTCACACTGCTCACACATTCAACAGGACACTTACCCCACGTGTACCTGCTTGAATTAAATTTGCCCAAAGAGTACATTCCAGTTTGTCATTTTTAGGAGACTAAGTATTTTATAAGGTTATTTTGGGGAAAACATTTTTTAAAGACGTGTATCATTTGTCCTTAAACATCTCATACTCACGGTTTTAAATTTTGTTTTTCAATATTCATTTTTATCCATGTGAACTTTATTTTTATGCATAAACATACATGTCCCATATAACCTCAAGGTTCTGGGTTGTTTGTTTTGTTATTTTTTTTTTAAATGTCATCTTATGAGAGTAACTTTTTAAAAAATAAACGGTCTAAAAAAGGTTTTCAGCCAACTGAAAGAGTACTTAAACACAATTCCTTACAGGTAAAACATTTAAAGCTGAAACAACGTGCACCGATCATCCTTCTCACCTGGGCTGAGCTCCACCAGGTAGGGCAACTTCTCGGGCGGAAGTGCTGAGCCGTAGCCGGAACCCTCGGCTCTCTCTTTCCCTTTCACCAGCTTCCCGTCGACATGTTTCTTCGTTTTCTTCGGGACGTAGTCTGGCGGCCTCCTCTTCAACTGAAAGACTAAAACCCCTAGAACAGAATGTTGTAAATCATCAACCAGACTCAAACAGGCGAGGATGGCTGAGTGACTGATGGCCAACTCCCCTAAGATTTATCAGGAAAATATAACTTAATAACACCTTTCAAGGAATGATCGAGTGAAGGTTTACTCAATTTATACTTTTACTCAGTGGAGGAAATATTAGTCACTCGTACTCTGAAAAACTCTGGTAGCCATGTGCAAAGATTATTTTTTTAATTTTCAATGTTATTTTTGAGAGAGCGGGCGAGCAAGCGAGCACGATGAGCAGGGGAGGGGCAGAGAGAGAGGGAGACACAGAGTCCGAAGCAGGCTCCAGGCTCCGAGCTGTCCGCACAGAGCCCGACGTGGGGCTCGAACCCACAAACCAGGAGATCATGACCTGAGTTGCAGTCAACACTTAACCAACTGAGCCACCCAGGCGCCCCTGCAAAGATTATTTTAAATCAATGACTACCCAAGCATATTACATGCTTGAAAAATACCAGAGCATCAGTTTAAGAATAAATGAATGCTTATATTGGTAACTAACCCTATGATCAGTTTACACACACACACACACACACACCACCACACATACACAAATACATACACACAAAAATGTTTTTTAGTTGATCTGATTTTTAACTGAATTCACTCAGAATTCAAAGCAATCTGACTTTATAATACAGTTCACTTTTAAACAGTCTAGAGAAAGCACTAAGCACAAGTGTACTTTTTAAACTACCAACGTACATTCAAGCACTGATAGGATGAACTGGCAATAAATCTTTATGTCTTTATTACACAAAGGTCCTCCACTGAACGACAGTCAGCTTATCACGTGAAACTGAGAGCAAAATGAGATTTTATCAAAACATAGCTTTCAACCTTCCTGCTCTGAAACAATCAGCAGAAACTGAACAGTGAAAAGTCTGGTTTATTATCTGAAATGACCGAATTGCTGACAATCTTCGGGGCTGCAGGTTACAGTCCCCCCTGTAATCAATCCGCCCACCTGGTCAGCACAGACAGGACTCCGGCTCCTCCTACCACAGCGTGACAGCCCGCTCCGGGCCCACACCCCCGCTGCACGTGGGCTGAGTGTGGGTGGCCCTCAGGACAAGGGACCAGAGGAGCCATTCAGCAGGTCTGGGGAGGAGGGCACAGACAGCCACGCCCGCTCTCCTGCACCCCTGACAGTGTCACACGGCTGACACCCCAGGCAGAGGTTTAATGTAGCATATAAACGATTCTGTAACGAATAAAATTACCCTTTACCTCGGTCAGTTGGCCACTCCCTGAAGATCTGTAAAGGACACTCGTCATCGTCGAGGATCGTTTCTTTAGCACCGTTTTCATCCGAATGCTGGGCTCCAGGAGGCAGCATAACCTGAAAGGAACAAATAATTAACTGTGACGACACCAGGATTCAGAAAAAAGAACTTCCTGTAAATAAAAGTCACAACAGAATTAAACGGACCAAACCCCCAGTCCTCAAACCACCAACAATGGTGGAGGAGCACTGCGCGGAAGCGGCTTCCAACGCGGCTCAGCCTGCTGGCTGTGCCGCGTCTACTCACTTGCCTCTCTGGCCCCCCAAAAAACTAGCTGAGTGATTGTTTTGTTTTGTTTTGTTTTTTTTAAACAAACTCTTATGGAAGGACTGTACATACTGGTCAGATTGTGAGCAATTTCCTCAGGAGAGATCACTCTACTGTAGCTCAATCCCCCTGGTCCCTAACCCACTTGCGCACTCTCCGGTAACCATTTTTACAAAATAGTTTCATCTAAGGTGGGATCTCTCAGGATAGCCGTCACATAACAAAACAGAATAGCTTTCTCTTTTTTGTAGATAATAGCTTTATGATTAAATTTAATCAGGTCATTTAGATATACTACAGGGTTATTCACGCAACAGATGTTTTTAAGTGTCTGGTTTAAAATGCTGCATTCACGACGCTCTTAAAATTCATCATGCCATAATACTTATTACTTTATGTTTTCATGGTAGTCAAACAGTTCTCTGAATAACCTGGGAAAGCCCCAATAATCCAGAACAAAAATGAAGGGGACGGAGGCCCAGGGACCTCATGCACCTGCTGGATCGGCCCACCCTTCATTCAATTTGAAATACTAACACGTCACAACACGACTACAGAAAGTAAAATATGAGAAGCCAAGCCAGTGGCATCGGAACGTTATTTTCAACGTCCAGTACTGCAACAGAGTTCTGTTCACAGACCCTACCACCTAGATACGGCCTCACACTCACACACCAGATGGAGGAGACTCTTGGGCAGAAGCCTACAACATCTCCACACTGCTTCAGATTACCTTAAAAAGACAAATGCATTACAACACACCCTCTTGCTAAAGTAATTCATCTTTCCTCGTACTGCTTTGTCCTGAATTTGGTACCTTGGGCTTAGAACACACAGTTCAGGACCTGACCTTCACTCCTCTTTTGCGTCCTGGTCTTTGTCACACACCCTGGTAGATCCGGGCACGTAGAACTACTCAGAGCTCTCAGAGCAGGCCATGAATTCCATACTTCCCCGATTTCTTGGGCCTGAAGGCCGGTGACCCACTGGCCATGTCTAGCTCAACTACAGCTCTTCCAGGAGGCCTTCCCTGATTGCTCTCATTTCAGCACTCCATGTTTCTCTTCTCATTCTTGGCTTCTCTGTAAGTTCCTTTAAAGACAGCTGTTGTTTTTGTAACCTAGCAGAGTATCCAACAAGAGGAACTTAAATATTTGTAGAATAATTGAACAGCCAGAACAACGATGAGCATGGAAGAGCTACGTACCACGAAGCTAGCAAGATGGCAAGCCAAGAAAGAAAACAGGATTAAAACGGTAATCACCTCCGTATTGCCTACGAAGCAGAATTTGCAAGGATGTGATAGAACAGAAAACCCAAAGCAGGAGACCCTCAAAAGAGACTCAAGTGACCTCAAAGAGGCCCGTCACTACAAGCCCAAAGCAGGCTCTTACAACCTCATGACCCTGATTAAGGTGCCCTTACACTTCTGAAGTTCATCCGTAAAAGTACAGCAGAAATGAAGGAAAGGGAAAAGATGATAAAGTTCATCACCGTGTATTATATCGAACGCACCTTTACGCGGAACCGAGTATTATTTAATGGTCCACGGTCCCCTGGCGGACACTTAAGCGATCCCAAGTACGGAGCACAAGGTCAGGCCCCGGTAACCGAGTCCTGCCCCGGGTGACCACAGAGTAGCAGGGGCAGGACTCGTACACTACCGATTTACTGACTTTATTCTGACCAGGAACACCGTTTATAGCCGCTGCTGACCCCAAGTGTAAGGAGCGCGTATCCAAATCCACCCTTATCCGTGGGCCCAATTAGGTGCTTCCCGTGGGTACAGCAGTTCTCACCACGCGCTCAACGGAAGGCAAGGGTCCCCAGGGCCCAACCACCGCAGGGCCTCCTCTACTTCAGACGTCACCGCCAGGAGAAAATGCACCAGAACGTCCTGGACCTTCAGGATTTTCCCTCCAGAGGGAAGACACAATTACCTTGGTCACCTGCTCTCCCGACCTGACCCGAGGCACCCCCCCTCCCCAAAGTACGGTGCAATTTCAGGTCACGATACAGTTTCTCTATCTATGAACGCTAATAGCCAGAAACCCAGTATAAAATATACTTTTGCACATCTGGAAGCACGGTTTCCCCTTGCAACTCACCAATCCTAGTTCTTACTCTTCCCTAGTAAGACCAAAGAAACGAAAGAGCACATCAACACCAAACGCTCGTGGTCACCTACCTTCCCCACCCCACGGAGACACGAGCTTTGAGGCGCTTCGTCCCCATTCCCAATCATGCAGGATCACTGTGGAAAAAGTGAAATACAGAAAAGCCCAAGGAAGAAACGAACCACACTGTGAGAGAACTATTTTTACGACCACGCTTTTGGCAATGACCTTCACCCATCTACCTCACGTAAGAGGCTCACATCTGCATTGCACGTGGTATTTCAAAGTCTTCCATTCCCTGCCCTTCCCCTCACGTCGGCGGGTAGTGACCTGGAGCGTACCCTTCCCACGCATCCACCTTGCTCTATGGTCACGGATGCACACACAGGGGTTCACGTTGCTTCATTTTATTTTACGGTAATTGTTTTTCCAAATAAAGGGTGTTTTGTAAGATGGGTTTAATTCATCATGTTTCACAGCCACAGGTATTCAATGGTACGGACGGGCATCCCTTCAGTGATGGGTGCGGAGTTTGCTTCTTACTACCTGCTGTAACACACGGGAATGAGAACAAGCCCTCACAGAAACACACTCGGGAATTCACTAGCCCCTTGTTTTAGATAGACCGTAACACTTATCACCTTGTTTATAAACACCATTCTCAATCTCAAACGCTACGTCCACTCTGAAGCGGGTGCTCTGTAGGATGACTGCACAGATGCCCTCCAGACCCTCCTTCGCCACCACTGCCGGGATGACCTCCTGTGCCGGACTCTATTCTGGGAGCCTGGCTGGATCTTTCCCTTTCTTGGCCCACTCCGCCCATCGTGCCGGAGAATACCCTGCGGTACCTTTTTGAGAAAGGCTGAATGGGTGGTAAGTTTGGCCTTACGGGTTTTGAAAGGTCTTCGTTCCATGTACCTACCGTTTGACAATCTGGACTGGAAACCATTCCACTCTGAATTAGAAAGCTACATGTATTCCAGACTCCGTGACCACTACTGAAATGACTGGCAGCAATCTTGCCCCCCAATCCTTTATGTGAGACTTGAATCTTTCTCCTTGGAATCCTTGCTTTCTTTTCTCTAGTTTTCTACAATTTCAAAACAGTATGCCCTGGTTTGGATCTTTTTCAGTAACTGTACCATTATTCAGTGGGCCTTTTCAAACCAGCAACTCAAACCCTCCTGTTCTGGGAGATATTCTAGTACATTTCTTTGGTAACTTCTCTCTCTCCCCATGTCCTCTTGCTTTCTCTATCTGACCCTCCTTTAGGTAAGTGTTAGGTATTCTACTGCGGATCTAACTTTCTGATCTTTTCGTTTTGTTCTACACTTGGCATGTTTCCTTACCTTTATCTTTCACCCCTTTTATTGATACTTTTCTCCTATCCCTTATTTACTTACATTTATAAACTTCTAAGGTCTGAGTGTCCCTTCTTACAGGACTTATTTGGTCTTATTCCACAGATACACGGTCTTCCTTATTGTCCGAGTCTCTCGGTCTTTGAACACTTCCGTCTGCTTTCTGTCTTATCTCATCTGTGTTCTTTTGCCTGTTTGGGTTGGTCTTTCGTCTCAAAGGTGTTTCAGTGTCTGTTGAACCTTGGCCGTCCGTTCATGTTCAACAGTGAGTCACGAGAGACCTCAAGGTGAGGGCCGTACGTACGTGTGTATGCACGAGGATTCCTGCCAGGAGGCCTGAGGTTACTGGACCGGCGCTTCCACAGGTCAGTTTGCATACACATCCTTCTCACGTGGCCAGAGAGTGCCTTCTGGGAGAAGTCCTTAAATCTTCTGGCCGTCGGCATCCTGGGCAGAGGCTTCCGCTCCACCCTCCCGCTTTCGGTCAAGACCCCTGCCGTGCCCTGTGTGCCCGTTACCCCCAAACACAAGGCCTCCTCCCCATCGGGTCGACCACAGCCTTCACGCGGAGACAAGAGACGGCAGTTGGAATGGGAAGGAAACGTGGTGGAGTCCGCTGCTTCTGGAACCCTTCAACCCAATAGGATTTAGCTCCGCTTTCAATGTGGAGTCGGGAAGTGCTAAAGCAGCTCATTCCTGGGTCCGCGTGGGCTCGTGACATGGGCACTAGCAAGCTCCTCCCTGGCGGGTTCTCTCCGTAGGCTTTCTGCGGCCCAATGAGCGGGACACCTGTCACCTGCTTCTTCAGAAATTCACTCACAACCCTATCTTCCGCCATCTCTCCTCTCATTCTCTTCGTTCTTGAGCACTTACACAAGTTTTTATTTCTTTGTTGTCATTTTAATGGGAAAAACAATCTGTTCTCTCATCTATTTTCAGCTGACAATTCAACTATATTTATCAAACTACAAAATCTACCAAACCGTTTTTCCAACTGAATATAACTTCTTAGCTTTTCAACAAAATTAAAAGGCATAAAACTCAACAGACTCTTTTACTTAATTCAATCTAGCTAATAAAAGAGGTCTTAGACCTCTACTCCGAGCACTACAAAATACTACTGGGAGCACAGAGATCACACACACAGAGGTGCACTCTGTCCACAGCCTAGAAGACCGGAGACTGAGGACAGGGTGTCCCCTGACTTATCTAGAGTCCATGCAAATCCAGTCACGACTCCAGCAGGTTCTGTGCAGAAATGGACAAGCTGATTCTGAAATTTATTCAGAAACATAAATAATACAGAATAACTGAAGCAATTTTTAAAAGCAAAAACAGGGGCCCCTGGGTGGCTCGGTCTGTTAAATATCCAACTTTGGCTCAGGTCATGATCTGACAGCTCATGGGTTCAAGCCCTGCGTCGGGCTCCGTGCTGACAGCTCAGAGCCTGGAGCCTGCTTCAGATTCTGTGTCTCCCTCTCTCTCTCTGCCCCCCCCCCCCCCCACGCACATGTGCGCGGTCTCTCAAAAATAAATATTAGAAAAAATAAAAGCAAGAACAAAATTGGGACTTATTTACCTGATTTTAAGACTTATTATCAATCTGGTTATTGATACAGTGTGGTGTTCACAAAAAGATAAAATACAGATTAACAGACTCCAGAAATAGAACCACACACACATACGGCCAATTGATTTTCAGCAAAGACGTTAAAGCACTCAACAGGGAAAAAAAGAAAGTCCTTTTAACAAATGGTGCTGGGTCAACCAATTATCTGCACCGGAAAAAATGAACACCTGCCCTGATCTCACACCAACATATAGACGCTAACTTGAAATGGAACAGAGACCAAAACGTAAAAACTAAAGTACAAAACTTCAGGAGGAAACTGTTTGCAACCTCAAAAGAGGTAAATTCTTACAGAGAACACAAAAATAATAGAAGGCTTAAAAAAAAAAAATGTATTCTCTAAAGGGCATCATTAAAAAAATGAAAAGGCAAACCAAGCCACAGACTGGGGAAAAATATTCACAACACATGTATCCTACAAAGGACTTAACACAGAACTATCAAGAGGGAAATTAAAACCGTTTGCCACACGGACATCCCATTATACCCTATCAGAAAGGCTGATTCTTTTTTTTTTCTCAAAAGTATTTACTTTTGAGAGACAGAGCATGAGCGGGGCAGGGGCAGAGAGAGAGGGAGACACAGAATCCGAAGCGGGCTCCAGGCTTCAGCCTCCGAGCCATCAGCACAGAGCCCGACGCGGGGCTCGAACCCACGAACCGCGAGATCACGGCCTGAGCCGAAGTCGGACGCCCGACCGACAGAGCCCCCCGGGCGCCCCAGAATGGCCGATTCTTAAAATAATTGACAGTATCAAACACAAATGAGGAAGTAAAGCAACCACAACGTGATTTAATTGCTTTGGAAAACAGTTTCAAAGTTTCCTAAAAAGTTACACATACACCTGCCACCCAGCATTTACTTAAGAAACCAGGTCTGTGAGGACACCTGCACACACATGCTCAGAGCAGCCTGACCGTAACCGCCCAAACCCCAACACCGGGAACAACCCAAATGCCCGTCAGCAGGTAAGCGGGTGAAAGCACCGCAAACCATCCATATAGCGAAATACTGCTCAGCAACCGGAAGGAAGCCAGTGTAGACACGCCAAGCACGCGGCCGACCCCGAGCTCCCGGCGCCGAGTGGAGGAAAGCAGGCAGAAAGACCGCTGGCTACACGACGCCATTTATGTGCAGTTCTAGTCCACGAAACCAAGCGCCAGAGAGCACTACCTGGGATGGAGACGGGGTAAGGGACTTTCGAAGGTGGGGGGGTGTTCCTGGGGTGGGGGTCGGTACTGGGGACACCGCAGACTTCAAATACGCACGGTTACTGCCTCTACTTACTCCCCGGTCATCTTGTGCGGCGGGGGCACTATGGCAAGTCATACATCACGGTTTCGTAATCAACTGCTAAGATGGGGAAAGGAAGGGATTTATTTCTTCTAAAACTCCACTGCCAGGAGGAGATTTTGCCAGAGAAATCCCGGTAATGAAGAAGTCAGCATTTCCTCGTGACTGACTTAAGGGTTAAGAACTTTCCAAGGAGTCTGCCTCAGGAGAGAAACCCTGCTTGATCTCACTTAGTGTCAGCCACTCAGCTGTGAGGAAAAGCATCTCATGGTCTCTGAGTACCAGGGTGAGAGACGCAGGCCTTATCTCCAAGACAGTCTGGCTACTAAACACACCGACCAAACGCTCGTTAGAACAGCAAACTGGAGTCCACTTAAGAGTGGGACTGTCACGAGGTATCTCAGTGAAAACCTTAAGACGACATCATGAAAAACACGAAGTCACCTATGTACACAAAATAAGAACTAAAGATATGTGTATACAAAAGCGTGGGCAGTGGTTATCCTTTGGTATTAGAACTATGGGTGATTTTATCGTCTTCACCTTTTTACACTTTTTCTTATCATAAGAACATGTATTACTTCTGTAACAGAAGGGGGATTTAACACAGGGTTTCCACGTATTACATTTTAAATGATACAGTGCGAAGAAAACCAGCCTACGCTGAACTTCACTCAAAGGCTATCTTGCCACTTGAACGAGAAGTGCCGGCATGTGTAGCACTGGTAAGTTCTGGCTGCGTAGTCACTTACCCGGGCGATGCAGTAATCTTTAGGGTTCTCCTTCTCCAGACCGTATTTCTCTAGAGCCTCGGCCACAGCAAAGTCAGCAGGATCCGTGGTGGACAGCAGGATTGTCTTGTAGGGAATGTTCGGTTTTAAGCTATCTGCATAAATTCTCAGTGTTCCACCTGAAAAAAACCATGCAGACATCTTTGAGCACTCCTTTATTTTCTCCCAGTAACCGAGACAGCTAACGTTTATGATCACTTTAAAAAAGGGCATCTAAGTTCCGGTTGTAATGAACGCAACGATGAAATCTGTGTTCCTAATTCCATACTCCTTTCCTGCTAGGCAACACACGTGAACAGTCACCTGCTGATCCAGTAACACCGTATGCTGACTAGTCCTGTGCGACAGAACGGATCCTGTTCCCTCTTCAAGCCCAAGTAGCTCTTATAACGATGAACCCACTTTCACCATGGTTCGAAGATGAGAAAAGGAAGAAACTCCACGGTGTTCCGACAGTGCTGCCTGTCAACGATTTAGCACACGCGAACTCACACAGAGGCCCGTGTTCCGATGCTGAGGACGCAGCCATGAACAGTCCAGTGTCCTGCCCTTCAAACAGCTTCTACTCTAGGTGTGGGGTGCGGGGGGTGGGGGGAAAGAGCGACAAGAAAACCTGAGATGGCGGCACGCGTTGTGAAAAACACAAGCATGGTGGTAAGAAAGACCGTAACCGAGAGCTTCCTAAGCTCGTGGGACCGTTAAGCCTTCTCGAAGATGGACACCCGCCACGAGCCCCGGATGGCCAGCAGCGGCGGCCTCATGGCCACCTGAGGACCTCTCTGGGCAGGGGGCGAGCAGGTGCTAAGGCCTTCAGCTGGCACAGGTCCGGAAGGCTCACTGGCCAGAGATGCACCCGAGGGAAGGCAGGGAAAACGCAGTCAGGCTGACCGAGGCCAGACCACGTGGGACTTTGCAAACCATGATCGTGAGGATCGTGAGGGTCTGGGTTTTACTCTAGCTGAAGTGGGAGCCACCGGAAGGCCTCAGTGGCACGTGTGCCCGTGCCACGTCGGGAGGCGGGCACAATGCCACCGGTGCTCTCCTAAGCGGCCGGGTTCCGGCTGAAGGAGAGCCGCAGAGGGGACGCCGTCCCAGCAGGGAGGCCAGCTGTTAAAGCGCGTGCTCCACTAGCCCAAGGTGCTCCCTTCTGGCTTCATCGTGCCCCGCTGCCAAAGGCACATTCGGGGCAATTTATAAGGAAAACACGTACAAGAGAGCGAGTAAGAACCATTTTGCAGACACAGGCAACCTGTCCGTACTGTGCCCATCAGACAACCAAGGAGCAAACCAGAACGCCTGTTCTGACAGCTGATGAGGGGGCCTCGTGCCCTCCCTTAGGAGGCTACCAAAACACGCGAGTGGTCAGACATCTGATTTTTCTGAAAAACGTGGCATCTGCTCGAAGTCTAGACAAGTACTTTGCAACCCCAAGGTACAGACTGCAGAGAATCAAACGCTTTTTGTCTGAAAAAACTTAAGGTCGGGGCTTCCCAGAAAACCATTTTCAAGAGTCAGTATGGCTCCTACAGATACACAATTTCGAGCAGCATTTCTTCTAAGGGACACGCCGCCATGAGGCGGCTGGAAAACTCAGGCTCACGTGGCCAAACTTCAGTACTGGATGGGTTACTTTTGGCATCCGTTTACCCATCTACATCTAACTTGGTTTCAGCGTACTGAGTGTTGAGAGGGTCTAATTCAAACAGTTTCCGGTTTATAAGCCTAACACCACGGTGTGTTTGTCACGGAGGCAGGCACCACCCTCCGTGCTGAGGAGGAAGAGTGGAGCAGCCCAGTCAAATGGACTGAAACTCATTTGCATCAATGTACGTTTCGGTCTCTGATGAAGGCAGGACCGGAGACGAGTACACGGAGGCCCGCACCTCTCCAGGACCCCAAGTGCGGGACCCCGGTCACAGCTGGCACTCCCAACACGGGTCGTGAGGACGCCGAGGCGGGAGAATTCCCACACGGTCGCCGACGGTGTCGCAGTAAGAAATCCGTGGCTGTAACTGGTGCTCATGCCCCGTGCCACGCATCAGCTACCTGAGACGCACGGGACGCTTCCGGGCCAGCTCCTCGGAGGACACCACAGAGCGTGCCTGAGTGCTTAACCGTGCTTTACAAAGCCCAGGGGGGAAGCTTCCTACGGGCCGAGTCCGATGGGCCGTGAAGGGAGTTCAGTCATCAGAACCGAGGGGGCAAACTGTCAGGCTGACAAGACAGGGAAGTAATAGACTGAGCGGTCACTCTCGTTACACTCACCCGCACGTGACCACATCCCACGGCTTCTACCGACAGGACAGCTAAACCAGTAACTGTAACAGGTTACGAGAATACATTTTTGTTTTTTTTTTTTAGTTTATTTTGACAGAGTGTGCACAAGCAGGGGAGAGGAAGAGAAAGAGAGAAAATATCCCCAGGTTCCACACTGTCAGCACAGAACCCCAGGTGGGGCTCGGCCCCACAAACCATGAGATCATGACCTAAGCTGAAATCAAAACTCAGATGTTTAACCAACTCACCCCCCCGCCCCCGCCCCGGGCGACTAGTCACATTATATGATCACTTCGCAGTGTATAAGAGGGTTGAATCATCACAGTGTATACCTGAAACTAACAATGTTTGTCAATTCTACTTCATTTTATTAATTTATTTTTTTTAAGACAGAGTGCAAGCCAGGCAAAGGGGCAGAGGGAGAGAGAATCTCAAGCAGTCTCCATATTCGGCACTGAGCCCGATGTGCGGCTTGATCCCACAAACCTTGAGATCGTGACCTAAGCCAGACGCTTAGCCAATAAGCCACCCAGGTGTCCTGAGAACATAGTTTTCTAAGTCATTTATTAAAGACAAACAAAATAGCTGAACTTAATATATTTGACTGGTTAATATTAACCACAGCTATTTTGCTAACAATATTTAGGTTTTCAGTGTCTCCTGGAAGTCTGGAGAGAAAACTATTCCTTCTACCCCCATCCCTCTAAAGCTCTACTTCTTAGATGTTCTGCTAGTTTTCCTAACTCCTTGGAGACTGTTTTGCTTCGTTTCCTCCTTTCACTGCCCAGTCCTCTTAACAGTGGCCTCAAGTCTTCCCGTTACCTACATACTTTCTACAAAAAGAATCTCACCCACGCCCAGTGCCATTACCTGGCAACCATAAATTACTCCCCAACTCTCTCCCTCCATCAGACACTGCTGCCCAGTGCCTGGTCTAGACACACTGCCCTTCCAGCTCAAAACAGCCCCCCGATCACACCGGCACCTCAGCAAAACCTATCTTCCGCTCACAAACGTCCTCTCGTTCCAGAGCAGCAACACCCATCCCAGGAAAACGGGCGTTATCCAGAATGCCTCCCCTCCCAAGTAGAATCCAGTCTGCTCTGGGTCTGTTAACTCCGCCTCTTAGGAACCTGGTGCACCCCTTCGCTCTCAGTGGCCGCGCTCAGAGACGGGTCCCCCGCGAGCAGCAGGCGCCCACTTCCAAAGCGACTCCCTCAGATCCAACTTCTACTCTGCTCCCACAGTCACCACTCCAATTTGAAGCCGAGGCGGAGTTAAAAAGCTCTCTGAGGGGCGCCTGGCTGGCTCAGTCGGTTCAGCGTCCGACTTCGACTCAGGTCACGATCTCACACTCCGTGAGTTCGAGCCCCGCGTCGGGCTCTGTGCTGACAGCTCGGAGCCTGGAGCCTGCTTTGGATTCTGTATCTCCCTCTCTCTCTGCCCCTCCCCTGCTCGTGCTCTGTCTCTCTCAATAATAAATGTTAAAAGAAAAAATTAAAAAATAAAATACACACACACACACACACACCATGCTGGGTACATCTGCCTTAGGAATTATTAAAGCACATTACATTTTTAAGAAGCAAACCTCTAAAATCAGAAACAAAATAAAACAAATATAAGTCAATATGCAGAGGAATCAAATAGGTGATTTCCAAACACAGTAATTTTTTCTCTTTTCAGATTAAATTCTAGTTAGTTAACATATTTGGTAAAACTGGCTTCAGAGGTAGAACTGAGTGCTTCATCACTTACATGCAACACCCAGTGCTCATCCCAACAAGTGCCCTCCTCAGTGCCCATCCCCCACCCACTTCCCTCGGTTTCTCTACCCTTAAGAGTCTCTTAGGGTTTGCCTCCCTCTTTCTCTTCTCCCCTTCCCATACATTCATCTGTTCTGTTCTTAAATTCCACGAGTGAAATCATATGGTATTGGTCTTTCTCGGACTTATCTCGCTTAGCCTAATAATACCCTCCAGTTCCACCCATGTTGTTGCAAATGGCAAGATTTCATTCTTTCTCATCACCGAATAACATTCCCCTGTATATATACACGCTACATTTTCTTTATCCATTCATCGGTCAGCAGACATGTGGGCTCTTTCCTTAGTTTGGCTGTTGTTGACAGTGCTGCTAGAAACACTGGGGGGGATGTGCCCCTTCAAATAGCTGTGTTGTTGTTTTTTTATCTTCCAAAGAAGATATCCAGATGGCTGACACACGAAAAGATGCTCAACATCACTCATCACCAGGGAAACACAGATCAAAACCATGATGAGATACCATCTCACACCTGTCAGGATGACTAAAATTAATAACCCAAGAAACAACAGGTGTTGGCGAGGATGGGAAGAAAGAGGGACCCTTATGCACGCACTGTTGGTGGGAATGCAAACTGGTGCAGCCACTCTGGGAAACTGTATGCGGTTTCCTTAAGAAGTTAAAAGTAGGGGCGCCTGGTTAAGCATCCGACTTCGGCTCAGGTCACGATCTCGTGGTTCATGAGTTTGAGCCCCACGTCAGACTCTGTGCTGACAGCTCGGAGCCTGGAGCCTGGAGCCTGGAGCCTGGAGCCTGCTTCGGATTCTGTCTCCCTCTCTGCCCTTCCCTGGCTTACACCCTGTGTGTCTCTCGCTCTCAAAAATAAAAAAAAAGTTAAAGACAGAACTTCCCTATGATCTAGGAATCACACACTAGATAGACATTTACCCAAACTAGTTGGTTATTTGACAATATAACTTTACAAGATACACTCACAAGCAAGTTTCCCAAGAAGCTTCAAATTTTTTCACGATCATACTGTTGCTAATAACAGTATCACTTTGCTTTTTCCTATAATAAATCGTAATGTCAAAATAAAACAATTAGACGTTATTGGTGTCAGGTGGAGAGAATTTAGCCTAAGAAAGGCTAGACTGCCTGAAACCGAAGCAGTAAGAAACACGTACTAGAAGTCAGCTAGCTCTGTCCACTGAAGGGGGGGCGAGCGAACACTACGCAGCACCAGGGAGCTCTCCGAGCAACCAGAAAGAGCGAGCATTTGTAAGAGAAACAGCCACCTTCCTAGTCTGGGGCAGCACATTCCCAAGGTGAGCCCCGGTGTCCTGTCACGCAGGGAGACTCCCCAAGACCACCGGGGACACGTCAAAGCCTCAGGTGCCAGGTGGAAGAGACCCTTGCTGTCTCAAAGTGACAATTCAGGAACCAGTAAGGAAGGACAGTAACTGCAACAGACGGAAAGACACTGACAAGTTTTAACTCCACGAATTCGTTAAAAAGCTCACAACCACTGCTCACCGGTGGATGCTGGTACGGGAGGTATTTCCGCCCCGCTCCCTCTCCCCGCAAAAAGCTACCCCACCTCCTCCCCTAACCAAGGAAGCAGAGCCGGAGGAAAACCAGGGTACACCTGGATGCAGTCGGCAAAATCCCCAAGACAAATAACCCGGGTCTCCACCGCACACCAGTAAGGACGAGAAGCAGGAGGGCAGACAAGAGGAAAGGGAATCGCAACGAACGCCAGCCCGACCAGGTGCCACCTGCAGGTGCTATCTGGATCCCACTCCGGGGAGGGATCATGGGAGGCTGTCGGGAAGAAGCCAACGACGACCAGACAGTCTGAGGCCCTGGGGGAACTGCCGTCAAGGCTTCGGTAAGGGACAACAGTGCCGTGCTTCCTTTCTATTTCCCAGGAACCTTCACCTTCGGGAAAGTGCACGGACATAGAGGATGAAATCCCGAGAAATCTGCGAAGCGGCGCAGATGTGGGAGCAGAGAGGAGGCCGGGGCGGTCGAGGGCGGAGGCCGGGTAACAGGCCCACGGGGGGTTCGCCGCATCTCTCTGTTGTGTTGTACGTACTCGGAAGTTTCCAGAACCCAAGAATTTAAAACACGAGCTGCACCGGGGAGGAGGGCCTAACCAGACCCATCGCTGACGGGCCCCGGGCCCCAGGCAGAGACCCGGGGCCGGCGCGGCGGCCCCGCCCCCGCGCACGCGCACCTGAGTCCGGCCGCCCGTCCGAGCTCCGGAACTCCTGCATCCGCCTCTCCAGCTTCTGCTGCCGCCGGCGCTTCATGACCACCTCGGGGTTGGAGATCGTGCGCGTGAAGCTGGTCTCGGGCATGTCTTTGTAAACCTCGGCGGCCAGTCGGGAATTCTCGCTGCAAGAAAAAGAGGCGCCAGCGGCGTCCGCTCAGGGTCGCACGGGAAACCGCTCCGCCGCAGTCACACAGCGGTGACGGCGGCAGGTGCTCCCCGGCTCGCTCCGCAGCGGGCCAGGGTCTGCACGCACTGGTACCTGGTGCCCATCGGGACTGTGGACAACCCGGTCCCTCTCGACGCAAGCTAGTACACGGAGGAGAAACGGATCATTAAGATCTTATAGCCAGTTTACGTAACAGCCCAATTGCTGTGCATTCGCTAACCAGGCTAGAAGAAAAACGTGCAAATTACACGTCTGGAATTTCCACCAGTGTTTTCCTAAAAATAGACCAAATGAGTGACAAACATTCCAACCACAAGAAATAAAGAACCGAATATACTTTTGGTAAAAGGCTTTTAAAATTATAGTAAATCTTGAACTCTAATAGCATGATTCTTGAACTAAAAGATTTAACATTCACTTTCTTGAAGGTAAATTTTCCTAAGAAAATTGCCCCAGCGGCTCCTCCGACAAGCAATCAGCTGTCCAGAGGGCAGAGTTTTTGAAAACTGCATATTCAGGTAAGGCGGATAAAAGACTCAATTTCGATAAATACACTTTAAGAGGTCATTTTTAATCCTAAAAATCATTTAATTAGGGGCACCTGGGTGGCTCAGTCGGTTGAGCGTCCCACTTCGGCTCAGGTCACGATCTTGCAGTTTGTGACTTAGAACCCTGTGTCGGGCTCTGTGCTGACACCCCGGGGCCTGCTTCAGATTCTGTGTCTCCCTGTCTCTCTCTGCCCTGACCCCACTCACACTTGGTCTCTCTCTCAAATGTTAAAAAAAAAAAAAAAAAAAAAGGCACAGCTGCTCTTCTCACTGGTCCTGCCAACCCCTGATGAGGTGTTCAGTGTATTGAAGAAACCACTACCGGGGCGCCTGGGTGGCTCAGTCGGTTAAGCATCTGACGTCAGCTCAGGTCACGATCTCACGGTCCATGAGTTCGAGCCCCGCGTTGGGCTCTGAGCTGATGGCTCAGAGCCTGGAGCCTGCTTCCAATTCTGTGTCTCCCTCTCTCTCTGCCCCTCCCCCGTTCATGCTCTGTCTCCAAAATAAATAAACGTTAAAAAAAAAAAAATTAAAAAAAAAAAAAAAAAAAAAAAAAACCACTGCCACCTTAATTTAAGGACCAAAGGAGAAAGAAAAAAAAAAAAAACAAAAAAAAAACAAAAAACACCCAGAAACGAAAGGTCCACAACGAAGAAAACACTGACAATAGTATGCTAAGAACAGTACTGTTCAGCAGGTTGATTACCTGAGATTAGCAAACCCGGGGAGAGGGGTCTGCCCCTGCCAGCCAGGAACCTGGTTAGGGGAGACCCCTCAGCTCCCCTCAGCACAGAAGAGCCAAGCACCCAAGCTCATTTCTTAACTGACGCTTGTCCTTCTCACAGCTTATCTGGTAATTTAACAAGGTCTGCTTCATTAAATAGGACAGAGACGGAGATGTTTCCAGAATTACTTACAGGTCATCCCCTTGGAAAGGCCGATCATCTTTCTCAGATGCCTGCCTCACTGCCTCTTTCTCTCTCTTCTTTTTCTCCTTCTTCTCTTTCTTGGAGAGAGTTCTCTTGAAGTTCTGGATAACACCTTCTTTCTCCTGCTTTTCAGGTCCGTTGCTTTGAGCCTTCTGATAAAAGTAACATCATCACTAAGGCAGCTGTCGGCACAGAATCACAGAAAGCCTCTCTGGCCTAGCTGACTTCCTCTTGATTACAGCCAAAACCCAGCTCCCGAGACAAGGAAAGGTCTGGGGAATGGAGAGGTTCTTTATCTTGACTGGGCTGACGGCTACAGGCGTGTATTTACCAAAACTTACACATTCAAGATCTCCGCATTTCACCACGTCTATCTTTTACCTCAATTCAAAATCAATATGCAAGCAAGCAAGCAAGCAAGCAAACGGAAAACCAAACCCAGTAAAGAAAACCGGAGTGGGACTCAGGAGACCAGATTTTCAATAAATAAAATTTAAGTTAGACATAATTTTAAGTTACTTAAAAAAAAAAAAAGGAACCTAATCAAAATACAGAAATAGCCAAGTGTTTAAATCACTATCTACTTCATACATGATTTCTCTAACCTTGAAACAAATACAGGAGTAGCCATAAGAAACTGGCTTTTTGGATGCAAAACTAAGTACTGTTTGCGCAAAACTTTGTATCTTCTTTTCCAGATCTTATTTGCTTGCTCTTAATTTACAACTTGGCCTGCGAGCAGATGACACGGAGACAAAAGGTTTTTTTTAATCTAATAGGTTGACTGTAAACATTCGAGACTAGCAAGAAAGGCTGCTGTACTGGGAACTAAACTGCCCTCCGCTTCATCTACGCTGGCGCCCCCATCCTCGCCACCAGCCACGCCCGTGCTGTCCTCACCCTAACAAGGGCCCGGGTGCCCACGAATGAGCCTCTCTGGCCCACAGCGGGGCACTCAGCTGAAGTCACGGTGCAGAGATGAAATAAAACACGGACCAGAGAAGAAAGAAGAGAGATGCCCGTTACTACTTTAGAAGAATCTGCTACAAAAGCAACAAGCACTAGAGCAGAGAACGAGAAAGGCCAAGAACACTCCTCAACGTGGAGCACCCGCGTCACAACACCGTGAAACTCTCGTTTCCAAAAGGGACTAATGGCACTCGTGTCCCAACCTGTCGGGGACTTTTCTCTTGACCTCTGCGTTTGCTACCACTTTGTTTCACACAGAAATTATCGTCATTTTCCAACTTGACCCTGTTCCACAGTGTCCCACGGAAAACAACCAGCAGCTCAGGAACTCCAGACACCTACTGCCTGAGAAAGTTTTAGAGTCGCTCAATTACATTAACCCAAGAGAGTCTACAGACAACACGGAAAAGGTTTTCACTGTACCTTATGAAGTTGTATCTGAAAATTCACACATGAATAGGTTATTAAAACTTTACTTTCCCTTCTGATTTTTATTAAAACAGATTTGGACTTTATAACTCGGTAAAAAAAACAACTGGTGGTTCCTTCATCATTAAATCTCTTAATAACAAAAGCTGACATAATGCTTCTTTGGAAAAGCAAAGGGCAACATTAGGTATTCGGTGAAACAGGATGAAACAGAGAAGCAGGGTTCTGTTTACATTTTTTTCTGCACGGAGGGTCATTCGGGTCATTTAAGAAGAGAAGCAAAAAGTGAAGCCCTTATCGCATTCACATGACACGTGTGTTTCGGCAACCCTGGGCCCGGGACACTGTCAGCACGAGACCTGGATGGAACGTACCTTAGGAGGAAGGGCATCGTTCTCGTTCTTAAGAACGAATCTGCCCTCTCGGTCATCTTTATTCCAATTCAACTGCACAACAAGGGGTTTCTCATCTATATCCAATCTTCTTTCTTCTTCAAATAATGAAATGAAAAAAAATTAAGTCATGGTTACTTAACAGCACTAGCTAATAAAACGTTCTGACATACGTTTCATTTTCTCGACATAAAATCCCTTATTACCACCAGTACTAACAGGCTGAAATGTAATCCAAAATAGCAAGCGGGAGTTTTAATGATCTACTATTGTGTTGGTACTAGAACACATACTACCACGTACCCAATGCCAAACACTGACCAGGGATAATTTCCTTACAACACTTAGAATCCAGTTGGGAAAAGAGAAATGCACGCAAACTAGAAGAAAATAGAGGGCTCCGCGAAGCCTCCCTCTGTAAACCATCTCCTATGCAGCTGGAGGCTAAGACAGTAACGTTAAGAGGACACAAAGTTCCGCTGACCTCCGTGACAGCTCCTCACAGGCCCGGGAGCGAGTGACCGTGGTGCTCGCCCTCCTGGCTCCTCCCGATCCTCCCAGGCTCGCCACCCAGCCCTCAGGTCACCTAGAGAAGCCACCGCCCCGTCCCTCGGTGCCGACAGCGTGCCACTACTTTTAGCGTGTTCCTTCTTGCTTGAGTTGTAATAAGTCCCGGGGCCCACAGAGGGGCTCCTGCAGAGCCCGCTCACCCGGACCACCCACCGCAGCCTGCAAGGAGGTCTTTAGCAAACACAGGAGACAGAGGCCAGCTGAAGTAGTACTGTGGTCAAGGAAGCAGGAGTCAACAGGACAGACTTCAAACATAGACTGATAAAGACTTTAAGTACTATACGCAAGCAGATTATAAGAATACAGAAATAAGTTCTAATTTGTTTTATGAACTGAAAAAATGAGAGATGAAAAATCAGAGCAATAAATGAGGGACTGGATCAAGAAGTTTGAACCTGATGCTACAAACCAAAATTACCAAGTTTTTCTTGTCGCAAGATTTGTATTATATCAAAATCCTTCGCGTGCATTTTTTTAGAGAGCCGGTTTTAACAACAATCAAGTCTAAATCATAAAAGTAAAACAAAACAAGGGTGAGCCATTCTAACGTGCGTGTGGCAAACTAGGAAACGGAAGTACAGTCAGGGTCGGGTCCCTACTACAACTTTGTAACTTGAAGATACCTTTCCGCCTCAGTGGGTTTTGTTTGTTGGTTTTAAAACAGCACAATTTTTGGAAAAGTCTTTTCCAACTGAGTTCACCGAGGAATCCTACCCACAAAAAGGGTAACGGTGGAGTTTCCCTGGTGGTGGATGTGCGCGTCGGGCCCAGAACTCAGCCCTCGGGAGCGGCGGTCTCCAAACGTGCACCAAGGCTCCCTGCACACTCACTGAGGAGCCTTTTCAGTTTCCAGGGGAGCGAGTCGCACCCGCCACAGGCAGCCCGCGTGCACAACAGGCCGCACGGTCCCTCCCGCTGGCAGCGCCCCAGACCTGCCCGGAGAGGGATCGAGGGCCCCGCTCCCCACCCAGGGGCCAGAGGCACACAAACCCCATCAGGGAAGAACGATCATTAAAAATGGAATGAAAGCCGTACTTTTCCTTTCATTTTCTGTGCACTATTTTCCAAACACGTACCAAGTTGTTGCGCATAAACAGACCATAACTTGTCTGAATCTAACTACTCAATGAAACGAGCCCCGCCCCCGACGCCCCTAGGGCTCTAGGACGTGAAAGCGCAGAGCGCAGACAGAGGGCTCCTCCCGGCGGGCGGCAGGGGCACAGGGGGAGCCCGCTACTCCCAGTGCAGGGGTGCGGAAGGCCAGAGCCACACGGTCCCGACGCGCCGCTCACCGCGGGAACAGAGGACACCGCCTCCAGACACCTTCGCCGGGTTTTCACCTCCTTACCGCAACACAGTTTCCTTTTTAATTAAAGAAAATTTTAAGGAAAAAGTTGTAGTTTCTTCTCAACAACCTAGTTCTAGTGATTCTGAGCTAAAGGAAAAATTCAAACTCAGAAAAACCATCCAAAATTAATTAAGGTTATCCTCTATCATCAAATCTAGGTTTGGTGTGGTGTATGCAGTGGGATCTCCTCATAATGTTGACAGAGTAACAAAAAAATACGGCCTGCATCTCCTCTCCAGGGGAAAAGTGTTTGGCCATACCTGAATTCCATGCAGTACAAGAATTCTTACTCTATTTCAAATATACAAAGAAAGCTGCAATTTTGAAGTCAAGACAAATAACGCATGTTCAAAGAGTATTTCTGGATGGAATTTAACAGGTATTTAAATTGGGTTTTGCTATATATGAAATCCTTTAGTTGTTGCATTAATTGGAATCTGTATTTTTTAAATTTTTTTTTTTTCCAACGTTTTTTAATTTATTTTTGGGACAGAGAGAGACATAGCATGAACGGGGGAGGGGCAGAGAGAGAGGGAGACACAGAATCGGAAACAGGCTCCAGGCTCCGAGCCATCGGCCCAGAGCCTGACGCGGGGCTCGAACTCACGGACCGTGAGATCGTGACCTGGCTGAAGTCGGACGCTTAACCGACTGCACCACCCAGGCGCCCCTGGAATCTGTATTTTAAAAAAAAATTTTTACGTCTATTTTTGAGAGAGCATGAGCAGGGGAGGGGCAGAGAGAGGAGACAATATATTTTATAGGGGACTCAATATTTCCACAGCACTCATTAAAAAATGTATAAATTTCTACATCTCTAATGTTTGTTTTTGAAGAGTGAGCAAGCACACACATGAGAGTCAGAGAGGGGGGGTTGGGGGGGGGGGGGGGGGGGGGGGGCGGGGGGGGGGGGGGGGGGAGAATCCCAAGAAGGCTCCACACTCAGCGCAGAGCCCAACACGGGGCTCGAACCCATGAACCGTGAGATCATGACCTGAGCCAAAACCGAGTCGGATGCTCAACGGAGCCACCCAGGCACCCCAAATTTCTACATTTCTAATCAGTCCAACTTAAGTTGCCATCTCGTATGTAGGATACTTTCAAAAATTTCAAACATTAAAACAAGGAGAAATGACTACATAAGTTTCCCCAAGATACCCTAAGTATTCCAAAGAATAAGGAAAATATACAACCTCACATTATAAAAATACTCATTTTTGTAAGATTGAGGATTCAGACCCATAATATTTTAACTGGATTAAATTGTAGTGTCATAATCTATACATAAAAGTTACAGGAGGGGCACCTGGGTGGCCCAGTCGGTTGAGCATCCGACTTCAGCTCAGGTCATGATCTCACCGTTCACGGATTCAAGCCCCGTGTCGGGCTCTGTGCTGACAGCTCAGAGCCTGGAGCCTGCTTCCGATTCTGTGTCTTCCTCTCTCTCTCTCTGCCCCTCCCCGACTCATGCTCACTTTTGCTCTCGAAAACAAACATTAAAAAAGTTAAAAAAAAAAAAAAGTTACATGAACTAGTTCTCCAAAAGCAAGTAACATACGGTTTCATCAATGTGTATGGGCGCCTAGATCCACTGGTGAGTTTTAAAGACGAAACGTCATGCTAGTTATCTTTGAAGAAACTAAGTGTACAATACTTTCATCCTAACTTCCACCAAATCTAATTCCTGGGATCCTGTCTGAATGTTTCACAGACGCACAAACGCCCCCCCAACGTCCCCAGGAAGAGAAGGGCCAGCGGCAAAGCAATGCTGTGACAGAGATGCGCTCTGCACACAGGAGTGGTTCGGAAGTTGTCTACACAGCAGAGGCTACCCCGCCAGTACCCCGTGTGTGCACACTGACCTCCGCTGACGTGAACTTCGTAGAGGGAGTACTTTGGGGACGACAGCATCCGCATGTCAGGGCGGAATTTCTCTGCCAGCGTCTCGATCACGTCTTGCGTGGTGGCCGTACTAGAGACCCGAATGCATTTTGTTGCGAAGTTCCCAGCAGCTTTATCTTGAAAATAAAATCTCATTACGCCATGAAACTCCAAATCCTAAAGGAAAACAGAAAGGAAAAACATTCTAAAATAAGATTCAATTTCTAGAATAAAAAGTCATTCACCATCTTTAAAGAATGTTTCATTACTGCAAACATCTGAGACAGAAACGGAGAGACAGGGTTTAGGCTTCAAACTGAATCACGTGACTTGGGACAAGTTATTTACAACCTGCGCCTTACTGGTCTCACGTATACGACAATGGCCGTGGAGCAGCTGACGTCAACGACAGCTAATATTAACAAGTCTCCAGCCAGTGCCAGGCACACCCCGACACGCACTACTTGGCTGTGTCTTTAGAAGGACGCGGGTTAGCAGATTCACTACTAAACTCTATTTTCAAGATTCGGTCATTGAAACACGAAGTTTAAGGATCTTGCCCAGTTATGCGGCAAATCACGGTTAAAATCCAGACCCACAGATCCCCAAAGTCCATGCCTAGCAATCCCTGAGGTCCTGTCCAGCCTCAAAATCATAAAGCCTAAATGAAGGGACGACTCAAACCACAAAGGACAAACGTTAGCCCCAATTCTAACATGAAAGTGAATAGATGGAAACTCTTAGCCTTTGCAGAATCGAAACTAATTTTCATATGAACTACTGCCCAAAATCAATGAACACGGTTTTTCTCAAAACCGGACTTCTCGAGATAAATAGGGTGGGTCTTACAAGCAAAGGAACTGTAACGTGGTCTGGAGCTGGAGCCGTGCAACTACAGCATGCCCGTTCCCGTGATTTCTTTTCCCTTTCTGGTCAATTAAAATGCAGGTTATTTCAGGGAAACTCACGTCAGCTTCCAGGTCCTCTGCTATGACCCAAGACAGGGCGGTCCGTATCCCACAGGATGAACCACTACATCAGAGAACCTGGTTTTTGTTCTGTGGGGGACACTGGACCTGGGGATACAAGGGGGCAAGGTCCTGCGCTCCTGTGTACCCCACTGTTTCCCCGAACACAAGAAAAGCACAGCTCCAAACAAACTTCCAAGCCGCATTCCACCTCGTCTGCCCTCATCGCCCTCAGCACCGCTGACAACTCTTCCCTCTTCTCGCCTTCCACACCGGCACATCGAGTCATTCCACCCTCAAAATACATCTAGAATCCACCCACGATTTTGTTAAAAGTCAGATCAGGTCACTCCTCGGCGTTACTCCTGGCGATGGCTCTTGTATGGGCTCCAAGCCCATCACAAGTAAGCTTTTCTGTCCTCCCGACCTGCTCACTTAATTCTTCACTAATTAACTATGACCTAGTAATTATAACAATTACGGGATATTAGAATGTGGTTAACTATATAACCTGGATGAAAATTAAAACAGAAAACAAGACAATAAGGCATATTTATAGCCCCGAAGCTTTACTGTACTCGCTCAGGCCCCGTCCGAACGCTAGGCAGTAGTTAATTTCCCATTTCCCACTGTCCCAGGGGAAAATACAGAGAAAGCGAGCATGTGTTAAAAAAAAAATTAAGAAAAATAAAAAAAATAAAAAAATAAAAGAATGCCATGGAACCACAGACCTTGGGCTGAAGTAAGGCCATGATTATGGAAGGGAGACTGAAAACAGCTTTATGAGTTAGCAAAATGGGAGCTCTATCAGTCCGCTTTGGTCTCTCGGAGTGATAAACTGCTCCTCTGTCCAGCCTGGTCAAGCAGCAGAGAATGTTAAGCAGCATCCTCTTTAAATGCTCTTCTCCGTCTCTGGTGTTACTCTGGCGATCCCCAACACCTTTGTAAAGTAACCATGCGCGTGAAAGACGGTCCTGTACCGGTTAGTATTCGTAACAGCCCACCCTCGCCAAGCACCTGCCGTTACTCGGCGGCCCCAGTCCTCCTCAGCTCCTGGCCTCTCCCAACTCGAGTCACAGTCTCCCCTTCTGGGTCTACGCTCCCCGTCCACCACCTCCTCAGACGTCAGAAAACAGGAATTACTGACGGTCTTTGGCTGTACAGATGTTAAGTCGTTATTATGGGAGTCCCATGTTTATCCCAGGGTTCTGGCGCTCCAGTCGCCACCACTCTGAGATCCTCTTCACCCTACAGCCACAGTCTCCAACAGGAGCCGGCAAAAGCACTCCAGCTCTTCCAAGGGCTCCTGCTTTATAGACGAAGCAAGACCAACCAGGCAAATTCGCCTCCCACCCTATCACTCTGCTAACAGGAGAGTTTCCAGCATTTGTGACAAGACTAAAACTGACAGATGCACCTATGGATCCCAAAGACAGGAAGCACCCCTTTCCCAACTACCAGAAATGAAAGACTTGGGAAGGAACACCCAACTAGGCAAGAGCACAAACGGAACAAGAATGTACTGACGAGCATGGGGAGGAGGAGGTCCCTCACCCTCAAGAAAATCCCTTATAGAGAGATGGCTACTGTTTATAGGGAAAAAAGTGTAAATACAAGCCTCCATCATTAATGTGCTTCAGCTACTGATCTCACATAAAACGTTGAAGTAAATGGAAAAAAAAGAGTAAACTCAAGGGTAGAAATCTAGCAAGTAACAGCACTTCCATCGGCAAAGAACTAGTATTTCTGTTGATGTTTTTAAAGAAACAAATTTCCAGGTTCTACCAAGCCTAAATAAGGTGGCCTACTAGAACTACCTTTAAATTCACTAGATAAGGGCTAATAAAGATTAACTGTGAGGGGCGGCTAGGTGGCTCAGTTAAGCATCTAACTCTTGATTTCGACCTAAATCATAATCTCACAGTTCACGAGATGGTGAGACAGGAGCCCCGCGTCCACACCCCTCACGGAGCCTAATTCTCGCTCTCCCTCTAGCCCTCCCTTCGCACAGTGCTTCCCTTCTGTGACTAAGTCCACAGAATTTTCAGACCCCAGAAAACTGATAAAGCCAAGTTCTTGAACCTAAAACTTCTGCATATAACGACCAAATTAACAGATAATAGTAACGTGTATTAAGGGCAACCATATGCCAAAACTAAGAGTGCAGCATTTAACACCTCAAACATGAATGAGATACCTTATCAAGGCGTTAAAAAAGAAGGTTCCCCAGACAGGGAGTGTGTGTAAAGTGTAACCACACAGCTCCCTAAGGGCAGAGCGACACAGGAGCTGCCCCCTAAAACCTGAGCTGTTAAACCCAAGCTCTGCAGCCCCGTCAGTTTCAACACTCACTCCATCCCGGGAAGGAGAAACACAGGACTTTTCCCCTTTATGACAAGCACATCTCAGCTGAAGACCGTATCTGAGTGACTTATCTGACACGTGAGCTCAAATTTCCTTAACTATAATATGAAAATAAGACGCTTGTTTTGAGGAGTCAACTACATAAAGAACCAGCCGTCAGAGGTCCCACTTGAATGGTAGCTTTCCTGAGGGACCTCGTTCATGGTTCTAGGCCCTCCCTCAGTCTCTAATACGATGCTTCACAGGTAAAATGAAAAACAAATTTGAGTCAAAAGTTCCAGTAACAGTATCCGATTCTTCCAGCTTTGGTTTGTCTGTTCTCCACCGGTAACAACTCTGGAACAAAACTTTAAACCTGTGAGAACTATCAAGTCTCGATCACTGGACTAATGTTCTGATAATGCTGCAGACTAATACAGTTATAATTTTACAAATACCAATGTTTCCTTAAAAAAAACTTTATGCAAATTACCCAAGACAACAATATTTAAAATGAAAACACACTATTGTGGGTCCTCCACTCTCTAAAGAAGTGCCTACTTGCGAGCAGCATGTTTTCAAGGAAGAAACCTCTGTTTGGAGCAGGCAGGACGGCAGCTCCTGTGACCTTAACCTGCACGGTCCCTGCACTGCGCACTCTCGCCACAATAATCTGCGTGAAAGGCAGAAGGTACATCAGCTGTTTCCTTTCTTTATTCTTCCCGACAGGAAAGCAAGGTTCTTTCCTAAAGGTGTACATTTACCTTTGCATAAACCTCTGCCTGAGAAACATCATCCACAAGGATTATTACCGTGGAAATGAAACACTACTTCGGGTGGATTTAACGACAACTCTGAAACAAAATTTTAGTATTTATCGGAAACAATAGACCAAAAAAACCAATACAACAAAAACCCCCCACAAAACCAGAGACAGCCATTTTAAGTTACTAGAGAGCCAATGCAAAGAACAAAGGATTAAAGGTGGACATTTGCTTTTAAATATTTTACCAGCATCTCAATTAATGAAATCGATAATCAGTTGGCCTTCTCCAAACCAGTAAAAACTCACCAGGGCAACCCCAAATCTCCTCTTGCACAAGCTACCCAGAACCGTTAGTTCTAAAGAGGCTGAGCACACAGATTCGCTTTTCTGCTCACCGTGTCCAGCATTTACGTGAGGTCCGTCTCCTCGCCTGCAGCCAAGCCACGCCAACCCTGACAGGTAGCCATCCAACCCCGTGGTAAAAAGGGCAGCAGACAGAACCCACCGCTTTCTTTCCAATGCTGGTGCCTCCAACTACGTGCAAAGCATTAAAAAAAAAACACAGCCACGCCTCAGAGCACACTCATGTTACCAGTACAGGAAACAATCACCTGGACGGCAGCCTTTCGACTCCACGTTAATAGCTTAGGTAAAAGATGAAAGAATACTTCAATACGGGTTTTTGGAATCTTAAATAAACATGGTTTCTTCAACAATATACTTTAAGAATACTCTTTAAAACCACACGCGTTTCATTACCTAAAACCTTCACAGAACAAACAATACTCTGGAAAGCTTAAAGAAACAGCTGTGAAATGTCCTCATTCCTTCCCACGGTGTTCATTCCGAAGGGGTCTTTTCCCCGCCCTTCCCGCTGACGGCACTAATCAGGGGCGCCCGGCTGGCTCAGTCCGTAGAGCCTGCAACTCTCGGAGTTGTGAGTTCGAGCCCCATGTTGGGTGTGGAGCCTACTTCAAAAAAATCTAACAGCACTAATTATAGCACCTTGTAAGTGGCTGACCTCCCAAACCTCAAGAGGTTTCCGTAAAAATGAAGTAAATGGGTTTGTTTTATATTGAACCACCTTTCAGATAACTACAGAGTACAAATTAAGAGTTTCCTCTCTTCACTTAGGCTGAATTCAGATCGCATCTCTACCAGGAGGTGGCTCAACGTTCCAAAGTCTGTTTCCTCTTCTGTGAGAAGGGACTTCCACAGGGCACTGTCACTTTGTGGGCGGGAACGTGAACTGGCAGTCACGAGAGAGCAACCGCTCTCGGAGCCAGCAATCCTCATCCAGGAAAGCCGAGTCTCCTCTTCCCCTGCATATACGCATTTGGTTTTTATAATGATTCCATCCAACATCTTTTTGTCTGAAAATGAAGGTGTGGTCTCCAACAATCACACCGTACACCTGTTCACTGGGAGCCTCCTACTTCGAACATCTTGATGCTAGTTCACCAAAGTTAACAAAGACCAAGTTCAGGGGCGCATGGGTGGCTCAAGTCACGATCTCGCAGTTCGAGAGTTTGAGGCCCACGTCGGGCTCTGTGCTATCAGCAGAGCCTGCTTCGGATCCTATGTCCCCCGCCCCCCGTCCCTTCCCCTCTCACTCACTCTCTCAAAATAAATAAACTTAAAAAAACAAAGACCAAGTTTATTGAAATGGGGGAAAAGTCATCTTCTAGATGAAAAGCAAGTTTTCTGGACTCAAACACCTGTACCGCCCCACCCCCCGACACACACACATCTCCCCTTTTATAAACTCTGAAAAATCCATCCAGTGCACAAACACCTTTAAACATTAAAAATAAAACAATTCCCTGACAGAACACACAGCCTGCTGTGAAACCAGTAAGCCAACATCTTTTTTAAATGCCTCAGTTATACCTGCCAACAGCGTCTACTTAGCAAATATCTGCTGGAAGCGGCTAAACGTTGGTGAGCCCTAACTGGCAACTTTCATGGCAAGTTACACTTGGGCTGTGCTGCTAGCAATCTCTACCCAGCTCTAAGTCAGCACTGGGGGGGAGGGGGATCAAAAAGTGAAAGTTTCCCCTATGGTCCTCTTAAAATTTGTAAATCTCTATCTGAATAGCTACCACACATACATGTATTGGGGATTTGAAAGAAGGTCAATTAAAGAATATATTAAACCCATAGGACAAAAAAGCAATTATCATATTCATTGGCAAAGATTATGTCTATTTCTGTTATAATCTTTAAATACATTTGACAAATAACAGATACATAAAACAACCCCGAAAGCCACCTATCTAGTGCAGAGGCTATGACCAATTTTGCCAAAGATCCTTTGGAAGTCTAGTAAAGGCCCTCAATTTGCTCTCGGAATAAAAACTGTAAATGCATCCAAAAGATTACAAAGGAAACAACTGCATTAAAACTCAATTATTAAAATAATTTTTAAAAACTATCATATAGTAAAAATTAGTGCTTATTTATTAACATATTAAATAAGTTCTAGAATTGATTCATATAACTCTAATTTTGAAGTAGATTAGGAGCAGAAAACTCCTAAATAAAGAAAACGCTGAATTTCAGTTAGAGCTTAATAAAAACTTATTTACTGAAAGTGAAGATGTAATTATCTTCTCATCCAGGTTCTAAGACCCCATGATACCTATTCACAGATCTCACGTTCCGAGAACCCCTGTAACAACCCCAGTGGTGGTGAACTCCCTAGTCACGCAGTATGCTCTCTCTCTCCTCGGCTCAAGAGCAGGAAAGTGCCGTCTTGCACAAAAGCGCGATGCATCACACACCGCTTTACCAGTTGGGCTTAGTTTCATTCTCTGGTATCATTTAGGCCTATACTCAAACCATGGCTTATGACTGATCGTTGTTTCCCATTGGTTAACGACATGGCACACAGTCGAACCGATTTCTACGGGGTACGATGCGCTCCAGGTCAGGAAATGGGGCACGCGCTGGCTCATGAAATTTTAACTCCGGCTCCTCTTGTGTGTGCCCTGGGCTACGAGGTAAAACGCAGTTCTTTCCTTACTACGGGTCGCAGTCAAACCGGGTTAGTCTGAAAAAGGATTTCCTGACCTCAGCTCTATGACGTCTTGGACTAGATAACTGTTGTGCGAACTGCGCAGAGTGCGTGGATGATGCCTGAGACGTCCCGGGGTCCCTGCCCGCACACGCCCGTGCCAGCAGCACCCACCGAGCTGTGAAAACCAAAATGTCTCCGGACACCTGCATACATCCTCAGGGAACAAAGCTGTCCCCGCGGAGAACCATGCACCTAGAGCGAGCATTCTAGTTCCTCCAATTCTTCTCTTTCTGTGACAAAATTCCCCATCTACTTACCATTTTGTTCACGTCGCTCTTGAACACACTGGTGTTCTATCCACCCGGCCTGACGATGTTTTCAGAACCGATCACAGAAGTCCACACGTGTAGTTCTGGTCAACTGGAAGTATACTGCTATCTCTAATACTATACCTGTAATTGACGCACCCTAAGATTGCCTTAGTTTTTTGGCCTCCACCTAATATTGTTGATTCATATGAGGTTCCAGTCAAATTTAAATTCTTGAGTCATCTGCATGTCAGTTACCACCTGATAACATTTCTCCAGCTTGGTGCTAATCTGTCAAACACCCTTTGAGTACAACTGCTTCCTCATTCATCTAATTGCACCTAGACCCAGCCCGCAAACACAAGAACGTGACGAAAGACGTGGCTGACTTCTCTGATAAAGTCCAGATACATCGTGGCTAATGCAGTTCCTTGACCTACACACCTGGGAACCCCACTCCCCCTCTCACACACGTGCCCACACACAAAATGCCATCACCCTATCTACTGAGCCGTCCTGGGTCCTTTGAGCGGATTCCACGGCTTCCTGACCCCCAGGCGGTTTCCCTCGCAGTCTGGCCACAGTCACGTTTTGAGAAGAACAACACCAAGAACATCTCTAGGAGCGGCTGTTAAGTTCAACCTTTCTACAGTGTCCACACGTCCAGGTCACACGTGGCCTTTTTCAATTTGTACTGTGTAATAAACAAACATCTTTATGGAGATCCGTGTTTTAAAAATTATATATTAAAAATATATCATATAGCAACTGAAGAAACAGTAACAAATTTGACTACATAAACTTCCATTTGGAGACCAAAAAAAGCACACGACAGGTAAAGTCTAAAGACAAGTGACACACGGGGTTAAAACCTCTCCAGCTAACAGGGCAGAAAAACAGCTTTCTAACACATAAAGAGTTCCCGGGGGCTGGGGTGCCCTCCTCACTCTGCCAACAAGCAAGACCCGCCCGGGGTGCTGTTCTCCAGCGGGGACCCCGGGCCCCGCGGGCGCGTCCAGGCTGCAGCACCCACTGGGGAGAAGCTCCCACCTGGCACGGACCGGCTTCCAGGTGACATTCCCAGAAGCAGCTTCACAGCCGAATGAACCACTCCAGAGGCCCCCCACCTCACAGTCAGCCCCCTGCCCCAGCCGCCCTCAGCACCATCCACGGAGGAACGGAGTCAGCCGGCCCAACGCCGCCGCTCAGTCCTTACGCGGCCGCTGCTGCTCCTGTGGCTGCCACTCTGGCGGTCACACGGGCCCCTGGCCCGGCCCTCCTGCAGCTGCCACACCAAGAGGTGGGGTCGGGGGGGAGCGCCTCTGCTACCGAGGCTGAGGGCCTCATCCTGTGAGAATAAACCGTTCCTTGCTCCCCCCAAAATAAAACATAATGGAGCTCCTCAAATTTGAGAAGAACACCACCAAGAACTCATTGAGGAATGTGCCAAAAGAAAGAAAAAGAGAAAAAGACACCAGACAGCTCAGAAAAGAGGTAAATATGACTCAAATAGAAAAAAGGATGAACTACCTCGCCAATGATAAAATGACTTCAAAATAAGACAATAATAAGATGCCATTTTTCAACAACCAACAACCTAACTGGTAAAAATCTGAAAGTCTCACAACATACTCTATTTTGGGTGCTGGCAAGAAAAGGAGCAGAATTTGGCAGTATTTGGTAAAATCAAATCGACATGTCCCTTCTGCCAGAGCAGTCCCACTTCTGTGAATCTATCCACAGAGAAGCTGGCAAAAACGTGAACTGCTTCATGCAAAGTTATTCACTGTAGCACAAGTCAGGGAACGCTCCAGCAAAGGGCACAGGCTGAATCAACCCTGTACTTGCACATCCTGCAATAAAGGAGGGAGGGAGCTCTTCACACGGCGACGGCGACGACAGGCGCAGTCAGGTGGAGACACAAGCGTCACTGCACCTGACCACACCTACAGAAGGAAACCTTCCTTGAGCGGATAACCCGAAATGTAATAAAGACGGAAGCAAAGCTTTTCTAAACACAACTGATTCCACAGTTTCAACTTTGGAACCATGTGATAATTTTAAATCATAAAAATTAAATTTTAACACAAAGTAATCACTAAAAATTTAAACCAAACTGAAATTAATTGTCTAACAATATATCAGGTTGGTTACATCACCACACATAAAAATACCATTTTCAAGTGACGTTTTGACTTTATATTCCTAGCAGAGTCTAAGGACAAATATCTTACAAAGAAATATTAATTTTATTATTAGCAGTAATATTGGCATTGTGTATAATATAGTTAACTATATGACACTAAAGCAAACAAGTAATTATGTCAATACAGTTATAAAACAAGATTTTCAACGTAAGAGAAAGAAGATTAAAATTTGTTTTTAAATCACAGGCGCCTTGATTTCGGCTCTGGTCATAATCTCACAGTACGTGAGATCGAGCCCCGCGTTAGTGCAGAGCCTGCTTGGGATTCTCTCTTTCCCTCCAAATAAATAAATGAACACTTGAAAATATTTTTTTTAAAGCGAAGAAATTAAGTAAAAACCCTATCAGGCCAAATATTAATTGGAAATGTGAGAAAAAATTCATAGATATTTTTTCCCACAAAGAATAAGTATCTCCTAGCTCTTTCCACTACAAAGGCCATGAAGCAAAAGACAAGTGGTAAAAAGGAAGCATTTCTAGCACTTAGACTGTGATCTCTAAATATTACTCTCCACTAAAAGGGGTCAGGGCTCCTTGGAGGAATGGCTGAACCTACATACCAGTCCGAAACTGACAAGAACAGTTTGGGACATCTTGTTTGGCCAGAAAAAGGAAGTTCTCAAAAATGAACTGGCTCATTCAAAAAAACCCTCAAGCCAACCAAAAGGTACGCCTGCCAAGTCTGGGGAAAACTGAGCACCAGCAAGAATAATGACGTCGACGGACTGGAACACACACACAAGTCCTCACACGTGCACCCCGGTGTTTGAGGAGCACCAGACAAGAGCCAAAGGACGGAAAGAGCCCACATGTCCAGTGACGGACGAATGGGTAAAGATGTGGTGTGTATACGACGGAGCATTAGCCACGAGACAGAACGAAATCTTGCATCCGCAACAACGTGGATGCAGCCACAGCGTATGATGCTAAGTGAAATAAGTCAGAGAAAGACAGGTATCATATGATTCCACTTACGTGCTGAATTGAAGAAACAAAACAGATGAACAAAGGAAAAAAGAGAGAGAGAGAGAAAAAAACCAACAATCAAACTCTTAACTACAGGGAACACAGTGCCGGAAACACAGAGGAAAGGTGGGTGGAGGGACGGGTAAAATAAGTGATGGGGACTAAAGAGTATACTTATCCAGGCGCCTCGCGGCACCTGGGCGGCTCAGTCGGTGGAGCACACGACTGTGGGTCTCAAGGTTGTGAGTTTAAGCCCCAAATTGGTGTTGAGATTACATTAAAGAAAAAAAAAAGTAAAATCTTTAAAAAATATATATATACTTAAGATAAACATTGGGGGGCATCTGAGTGGCTCAGTTGGTTAAGCGTCTGACTTCAGCTAAGGTCACGATCTCGCGGTCCGTGAGTTCGAGCCCCGCGTCGGTCTCTGGGCTGACGGCTCGGAGCCTGGAGCCTGCTTCAGACTCTCTCTCTCTCTGACTCTCTCTCTCTCTCTCTCGCTCTCTGTTCCTCCCCCACTCATGCTCTGTGCCTCTCGAAAAAAAAAAAATTAAACAAAAAACATAAGCATTGAGTGATGTATAGAACTGCTGAATCACTGTATTGTGCACCTGAAACTAACAGAACACTGTATGTTAACTATACTGGAATCAACATAAAAAGCTTATTAAAAAAAATGAAAAAAATCCTCACATTCATAATGAAAGTAAAGAAAAACAAGAAAGCCAAAAACAAAATCAAAATCACTCTCACCACTGCAAGTAACTAGGGTACCAACTTCTTAGCCTGAAAATAAGCAACTAGAGTAAAAGAACTCACAAACTGTCCTGCTTTCCTTAACTCAGATACAGAAAATTTGTTCGTCTTCGTTAAAGAAAACTTTCAGCCAATCGACGTGACAGAAATGATGGAATCAGAAAGCCAGTATTCTGTAACCACTGCTTGATTAAGCCAAGACCTACAATGATGAAACCAGCAGGTGCAGGCTGGTAGGAAATTCAGGCTTCCCAGCTTCACCTCCTGCTGGGCACCCAGTGTGATGCCAGATCCACAAACAGCACCAGTTGCCAAGCATTCTTATCCAATAGTGGGACCTGAAGCCCATCAGGGCTTTCACGCTACGGAAAGAAATCAAATACCACTGCAATCCCTGGAAACAAAAAGGCAAGTCCAGAATGGAGATATTCTAAAGGGAAATTAAGCCAGTTTTTTTCCAGCAGGTCTGTGACACGACACAAGAGGCAAGTTGGAGAGGGGTGAGGATGCTCTGGATTAAGAGACATAAGGCAACTAGACAACGTGTGGACCTTGTCTGGATGCTGATTCGGATAAATTAACTGTAAAAACACATTTTTCAGAGAGACAGGAAATGTGAATATGGGCTAGATATTACAAAACAGGAAGGAATTATGGTTAACTTCGCAGACAGGATCACTGCATCATGGCTAGGTTTTCTGAGGTGCACACTGAGGCAGAGGAAAAATAACATGCCACCTTTCTGGATTTTCTCTAAAATAGTTCAAGCTAAAACAACAACAAAAACTAATGAATTGAGAACAACAAATGTTGAAAATTCTTAAGTCTGGGGGAGGAATATAAATGAGTCTCATCTATTAGACTTTCTTACTAAAAATGTTTAATATAAAAATAAATTACAATTACATATTATTAACTATAAAATAAACCTATTTTCATAAAAATACAGAGGCTCTAGAAAAAACTCAAGGAAGCTGATTCCATAAATAGATAATGAATGAACATCAGAGGCCAAGCATCTGTTGCTTACACTGAGCAAGCAGCAAGTGTGCGGAGGAAAGAGACAAAGCGAGGCAGGGCCTTGGAGATGGCCAGATATTAGTTAAAGCTCCAGTATTTTCACTTAAAGCTCATGTGGCTCTGTGCAAGATGCCGGAGTTCTCTCGCTTCCTGTCTGCAAAACGGAGAGGCTCCTCTCCTCCACAGGGTTTTGTGGTTACTGCACATCGATGATACATAAAAGCACCTGCCGTAAGTAAGGACTGGGCAATACAGGTCACTCACTCCCCATGTACACATTCTCAAGTGCTCCTATCAAATGAGAATTAGTTTGCAAGGTACACAGTCCCATCTCTAGCAGAAAACAAAAACAGATAAACAAACAAAAAAAGCAAAAAACTGAGCACATATTTCCAAAAAGTATTGGAAAAATGCAAAATATCAAGCTTTATACAAAAAAAAAAAAATCACACTTTACAACATTTATAATTGTTTTGGAAATTCAATATCCAAAAGTTCAAATCATTTCCAACCATCTGACTGCAACCAAATCAACATACGTGAAATTTTGTGACGTCTTCTTATTCAAAGAAAATAACCATGTTCTTGAACTCTGCCTGGATATTATCCTCTCAAAAAAGAAAATCCAACAATATAAAATAAGAAAACTTGTTTTAATATCCTGCTTCCTAAATCTGTACGGAGATCCTTTTTTTTAAGTAGGTGAAATGTGAAAAAGGAATTTCTGAGTCTGAACTAGGGTAACGCGCCATGCAAACTGTATGCCCAAATTGGTAGACTATCATTTACGGTACTTATGGTAATTTTCTCACCAAAGCAAAATAAATACTCTGGTGACTGATTCAAAGAAGCTTCCTATAATCAAAATGCTTCCATCTGTATCTTTTCACTACAGCAGCAAGGTAGAATAAAAATTGAATTCACATTATTCAACCTATTTGATTAAAAAAACAAACTTCGTGCAACTTACTGTATTAGCAAACACACGTGCAATACAATTTTAAAACACAGGCTGTTAGTTTGAGTCCTCTGTATCTTAAAACCTTTCACGTATTACACAAGACATTTCAGAGGGGATGGGACAGAGGTGAAAAGAACAAATTAGAAACAAAATAACTTCTGGACAGACGGAGCAACAGTAGGGACATGAATTATTACCGTCCTATAGCTGGGATTTTATAAACAAAATACTTCCTTTGATGCACATACCTGGCATTCTCTCCCTTGGAATCATGAACATCTTGAACCGCGTATCTGGTGCCAACCAGCACCTCCTGACTTTACTTCCTGTTTCGCTCTTTGAATTACCAAATGACCCCAGCAGACTGGAATGTCACTTAGTACCAGGCCAGAGAAAAACAAAAAGGTAAGGTGCATAAATCAGCCCAGGGACTTTGAAAAGCACTCCTGTTTTTGAGGAGGATTTTTAGCAGCACTAATTTACAAAAGGAGCATAGAACCTCTAGTAGGGACAAAGTCACATGTAACAGTTCACAGTTCAATGAGAAGTCTTCTTAACATAACTACAAAAGAGAATTATCATAAAGAGAAGCAATCACTGAAGAGATTCTCATTTAACATTACTGATGGGGCGCCTGGGGGGCTCAGCCAGTTAAGCGTCCGACTTCAGCTCAGGTCACGATCTCAGGTCACGATCTCACGGTCTTTGAGTTTGAGCCCCGTGTGCTGACAGCTCGGAGCCTGGAACCTGCTTCAGATTCTGTGTCTCCCTCTCTCTCTGCCCCTCCCCCACTCATGCTCTGTCTCTCTGTCTCAAAAATAAATAAAACGTTAAAAAAAAAAAATTTTAATTAAAAAAAACATTACTGAAATATTCCGCTTGCTAGAACACTTTCACCTCTTATTCTAGACTCGTCCGGCCACACTGTTTAACATACACCCCAGGCTAACACACACATACATACAGGGATTATAAAAAGGACATTCTGGAATAAATTCCTGAGGTAATTAATGGAATGTCATAAGCATGAACTCAAAAACAAAAGATAAAAAAAAAAAAAAATACGGTGTTAGGTTCCATGAAATAAAAACCTAAAAATCACTGACTGTGTTTCTACGAAGTTACACTTTTCACAAAATCTCAAGAAGAATCTTAAGAAGATTTTTGAAGACGATGCTACTGTGTCCAGATGTCACTGCACCCACGGTAAGAAACAGCGACAAATAAGAAATTTTTTTGCAATTTAAGACATGCAACGCAGAGTGAACCTAAAACATACAGTATCAAACCTAAGCGCGTCATCGGAAACCTCTCTCCTACAAATAACACCAACTGATACAAAGATTAGCAGGTGGATCTAAATTTCTGTCCTGAGATGAACAAGGAGGATGTTCCGCTACAGCAAACAAAAAAGGGGAAAAAAACAAAACTCAAGTAGTAACGATGATAATACAGTACGAACGTAAAGAGCATTTAACATCTCTAGGTATTCATCCTAAGACTTTTCATTCGTCCTGAATGGAAGTGCAGACCTTGCCCCAAACACGGGGCCAAGGGCTCTTCACGCCCTGGCGACCTCGATTCTATGAGGCCAGGCCGGTACTATTACCTTCCTGTCTTGCAAATGAAGACCTGAGTCCTAGACCAAGTCGCCTGACCATGATGGCAGCTAACACTAGTGGCGGGGATTTCTACTTAGGCAATTTTGAAACAAGAGCCCGTACCTGTTTAACCAGGAAGCAACACTGCCTCTTACCCTACTGTATAAAAATTAGCCTGTGCAGTTCCCAGTTCTAGCAATATGGGAGACTAAACATTCAGGAACCGTGACATTATACGATGAATAATGCAAAACACGCTTCCTCTTAAATAGACTGCCGAGTTTATAAAAAAGAAAAATCCAAGCAGGCAGGCCAGAAAAGCAGGTGTAGGGGGGTGAACTCCTGAATGACCCAGTGGGGGGCACCAGCCACCTGCAGGAAGGAGAGGTGTGCTACCACACCCCAAAGAGATTCCAGCGGACTAAATCTCTAAACGTAAAAAGCCAAACTGTAAAATTTTCAGAATAAAACATGGGATGGATATAGGCATCAAACAAGAAAAAGTATAAAACTTAAAAAAAGATAACCCAACTACATTTCAAAAATTTGTATATCTATGTGCAGAAGACACTGTAAAATATGAGAAATCATAAACGTATTTCTAAAATATATAAATTATGAAAAATTAGGATTCAAATTTTTCAAAGAATTTCTGTAAGTCAACATGAAAAAGACAAATAGCTCACTGGAAAAAAAAATAAACTATATGAAGAGGCAATTCAAAGAGAAAATCAGAATGACCATAAACATAAGAAAACACACCCGTTCACTGAAATCAGCCTACTATAAGCAATAATTATTTCATATATTCCAGGTTGTAAAAAAAAAAAAAAAACAAAAACTGAATATACTGTAAATGTAGGAAATTCTAAAGTTTGGAATGTAAATTGATATAACCATCTCATAGATCAATTTGCCAGGCCTGGTAAATTAGAATTTCTGCACGGCCTATGACCAAGAAATGAGTAGGCATCCATGCTAAAAATGTTCATTAGCGCAGAAGGAAACATGGACAAGGGTGTTTATTAAATCTACATTTATAACAACAGAAAAATATAAATAACCTGATCATCTCTAGGCAGGAGTAGAGATAAGCAAACCATGGCTCATATGGACAGTGGAATACTACAGACCAGTTCACATAAATGAATTATCATCCACAGCTTCAAGTTAGTAGTCACCTCTGGAAAGGCAGAAAGTAAGAAGGAAAGGCAGAGAAGCCCTTTGGCTGTGTCTCTAACGATTAGGTCCTTAAAATGTCTGAGCCTCAATTCAACTGAAAGAAAAATGACAGAACGTCCCTGCTGATCTGGGAATTAAATGAAATAACAGACTGGCTCGCTGTAGCACCAAGGTCACTGTGAGGCGAGTATACGTCCCCAACTCAAGGAGGCACTCGGAAAACTTGCTGCCCAGGGAGAAGCCCGTGTTTCCCAAGGTGCTGTTCCCACAATAAAAGAGCTGTCCCCAGAGGCAGGCCGTAGTGGAACCACGGGTCTACTTGGAACCAGTCGGAGTTCTTTAGGACAAAGGTTCTCCACATTTTTCCAGTAATAAATCTCAAGGAATGGAAGGAAGGGGAAGGGAGACAATGGTCCACAAGGGAGGAAAAAACAAAAATCAACACCACGGTTCAGAATTTCCAAAGCTGGGACACGAATCGGTTCAAAGATAAAGCTCATTTCATAGTCAGGCTTTTGAACTGCATCTAAAATGTAAAAACTACCCATTTAATAAATAAATAAATGTAGACATTCAGTAATGTGGGAATAACAACTTAGAGTAAATTTTTTTTAAAGAAACGAAAACTTGAAGACTCAGAAGAAATTGAGCCTATGAGATAGAACATTCTTATTTCCAGTTAAGTTATCGTTGTCATCATCATCCCCTTCTCCTCTTCTGAATTCCAGGCAAGGGGGAAAGAATGAGGAGCAAACTAAAGTAGTCCCTGTCGTCAGGAAGTCAGAATCCAGAGGGAGCGAACACACGGTAATATTAGCCAGAAGGCGGCACGTAAGAACCACACAGGGCACAGGGACCCCAAGCCCCTGGGGGATGTAACGAAGAGGGGACACTTGATCAAGCCCTGACCCTAGGCAAAGAGCACTCCGGGGAGAGGGAACAAGCACAGACCCCCCAAGACAGCGGCCCAGCTGGCATGTCTAAGAAATAACAAGACCACAATGGCTAGGGCAGAATGAGAAGGGGGAAACGGCATCATACTGGGCTCTGTTGGTCAAGGTACACTTCGAGTAATGCAAAAGCCACTTGAGAGTCTGAGCAGAAAAGTTACGTTACTTAAGGTTTAGAAGTGTATCTCCGTATAGGAAAACAGACTGCAAGAGGGCAAAGGCAGATAGGGAAAAGAAGAAGAAAACAGAGTAGGTAAAAGGGCACTGGAAGAGTCTAGAGAGAGGAGGACAGCTTGGGGCTGGCTGGGCCAGCAGCGACAAGCAGAGGCTTCAAGAAGCGGTTAGATTATGAAAATGTTCCGAAAGGAGAGCTGCCAGAATTTGCGGACAGATTCAATATGAGGTCTGAGAGAAAGAAAGGAATCAAGAATGACTGCCAGGTCGTGGGCATAACAACAGATAAATGGACTTGCTGGATGCTTACAAAGCTGGGGAAGGCTCTAAGAGCAGATGTGAGTGGGCCAGCGGGGAATCCGAGTTCAGTTTGGGGCATGGTTAAGTTCAGGGCAATGCCTAACCCTAGGGATATGAGCGTGGGCCATTCAGCACTCAAAATCCTGAGAAGGGAAAATTTCACCGAGCAAGCTAAGTGTGGAGAAGAGAGGAGGCACCTAAGTGTGGAGAAGAGAGGAGGCACCTGGGTCAAACCCTGGCGTCTCCATCACTCAGCAAAGCGAAGCAGGCCAGACCTGGGGGCCGAGCGAAGGAAAGAGCTCACGGACGACGTGTCAGTGTCACAGCGGCTTATGCAACCATGACTCGGCTTGGCAGCATGAAGGCCAGTGGTGACCCGGCCAGGAGGGGGTCTGGTGAAGTCCGCCTTAGGTGGAAGACCCCTAGGGTAAAGAGCAATGAACATGTTCTAGAATTTCACGTTCGTGCTTAAAGTTAGACAATGTAAGCTGACAGCAGAGTACGTATCTGTCCCTCACTGTTTCCCAAGAGCCCAAGTGCTTGACGACGTTCTCTGGTGTTAATGACTCATTCTTCAACCTTGGGAGTAAAATGGCTCTCTCACACTCATTACCGAATTCCTAGCGTAAATTCGTCACGTCCTTGGCTTTACGTAGATTGCCCCATAGCAAGTGCGTCCTCCCAGATCAGTAGGGAGGAGAGGTCAGAAACTGCTACGACACCACCTCGGCAACCTGGAACCGCAGAGGTGCAGGGGTTTGGGGAAAACCATTTGGACATCTGAGCACAGAATGGACTGGAAGCAAAAAGACCAATCAAAAGGTTATGGTGGGGGGGCTGATATTTTCTTTCAGACGTGCCTGAGAGAACGCTGGAGCTGTTGGACAAACCTGAGCTCCAAGCCAGCTTCCCAAGCGCACTGACTGCTACCGGATTCCCCAGAATTCCGTTGATTTCCCTTTCGGCTCCTGTGCTGCTATTCATGATCTATTCCATTTCCCCAGTTCCTAAGATTGGCCAGCAAAATCAAACACAGGTTTTACTTTGTTTTTTAGACTTATTTATAGATAATGGTAGATGTGCAACGTTTGTGTGTGTGAAAACATTCCCAAAGATGACCAAAGCGGAGGACTGAAAACCAGTCTGAGTCAGCACTTCCGGAGGAATTTTCACTGACTGCCAGCCTAAAACTCGAAAGCAACGCTAGACTTTGGCACAGGCAAGCCACCCCCTTGACTGCCTGGTCTAGAAAACCCACACTCCAGACCCTGTGATGACAGCCATCACACATCAACACAGTGAGAGGAGACCGAGCATGTACAATCCCCTCCTGGAAAAGGGAAAGGAGAAGAGAATGTGTGGGAAGCAGCTACCAGGAAATCAGCCCTCCATTAATTCCCTCCTGCAGAGGATCCTGTGACCCGGGAACACCAGCCAAAGTGTTTAGTGTGGAAATGAGCGTGCACAGCTCGAAGTCGATAAAACGCAGCTAGTCAGTATCACTTTGCCCCCTTGGTCTCAAAATGGTGCCATACTTAAATACGGGCCTTTTTGACTTGAAAACGTTAAAAGTAGAGGACGGGCTCCAATATTAAAATACTTACACTGCCAAGAGACATGAGGAAAACGGAGTCAACGGAGGGAGATCAGAAAAGAACAGAAATAGACTAACACCATCACAAAGAAGACGACGAAGCCTTTTTGTGGCCCTACAATGGCCAACGGATTCTGGCAATTAGGAAATCAGGGCTATCTCAAGAAAAGCAGTTCAGTAGGGCATTCAGGCTGCAAACCCAGAATGGCAGGGCTGGACTGAGCCGGGAGGGAGGCGCCAGGTCGCAGAGGAGAAGGCTCAGCAGCTAGTGCTCTCTCTGGGGCCCTTCTCCCCCTCCGGGGGCCACACTTCTCTGGGGTAGCAGCCTTCCGGGAACACTCTTCCCTGCGCTTCACCACCTCCCTCCGCCACCGCCGCTCTCCATTTAACACGACCATCTTCAACAGTATCATCTCTTGCCGGGGCTCCCTCCATCCCACCCACCACCACCGGTGCCCTCATCCCCTGCGGCCACACCTCTTTAGGGGTCCAGGCAGGAAACTTCTACCTGGAAACTCACAAGTACCTCAATTCAAACGCTCTCAAAGACAACTTCTTCTTTCCCGCCCAGATCTAATCTACCACATGTAATTGTTTTTTTTGTTTTTGTTTTTGTTTTAATTCTGGTTAAGGGTACTGCCACCCGTGTAGGTAGCCAAGTTCGGACCTGGGATTAGCCTGGACTTTCTTTTCGCTCAATCTCCTCATCACCCTCCAAATCCCGGCACTTCTCCCTGCACTCTCATTCCCTCCTTCCATGTGAGCTGTGCAGCCTTAGTTCGGGCTTTATCTCGCAAAAAACAAGGGCCGGATAACCTGCAGGTCTCCTGCCTCCAAGCCTGCCCTCCCTACACTCCACAGACTGCTACCAGGGAGGTCTTGCCGAACGGCAGACTTCATCATACTGTTTCATGGGGAACCTTCCTAACTTGGCTAACAAGGCATGTGAGAAAGTGGCCTCCAGACACACAAGGACACACACACACAAACACGCACAATAGTCCAGTCACCACGTTATGCCGGGAAAACAAACGAACACGCCATCTCGGCGGCTTACAGCAACAAAGTTTCACTTCTCCGGCATAACATATCAGTGTGTGGGTAGCCGGGCTGTTGCAGTAGTCTTCATTCCGGTACCAAAGTTCAAAGAATTAGCCCCAGCCTGGGACGTGGGACTTAAAGCGTGGGCTCAGAGTGGCTTGTGTCACTAGCCAAAGCCAGCCGCGTGGTCAAGCCGAGGCCGAGAACACAAGCATGACCTGGAAGCCTCCTTCAGGACAGAGCAGTGAGTGCGGAGGAACAAGGCGATCTGCAGGTCACAGGCGTGCTTAGACGCGCAAGGCATGCGTGCGAATTCAACCAGAATGAGTGTTTTTTTCAGACTGAATTATTTTAAAATAAGTGTGCTACCTTTTTTCTCCGTCTAGTTCCTACAAATTCTTCCGAATTCAGAATAAGCATTTCCTAAAATGGGTTCAGTTAAACTCTGCTGATGAGGAATCTAGGAAAGCAGTTACTCTGGCCTTACAGACCAGAGCTTGTTACTCTCTGTTTGGTTGTGCACTCTCCTCGCCCCTGCACAAAAGGTTCTCCTGACAAGTAAGCCTCTTGCACTTACAATAGGTACCAGATGATACATATTTGCTGAATGAATAATGCTCTCCCCCTTACCCACATGGAAAATCCCAGGAAAGTCTTTATCATCTAAAGGCTCATCTCGACGGTCTATAAGGATGTCCCTGGTCCCACCATCCAAACAGAGCACCTACCCTGTTACTGCCATTTTTTTTTTCAAGCCATCTTCCATACAAGAACAGGAGCTATCTGAGAAAAGAACCGTGCGTCCACGAAGTTCTACGTGCTCGGCACTTACGGTGACTGGCCCACAGAAGGTAACTCCTACATGAGTGACCTTGGAAACAGAGGCAGAGAGGAACACGTTTACTGAGTGGAAAAGCCAGGATTCAATCTCAGGCCCAGACTGTTGGCTCTGCTATGGCACCACAACTCCTTAGACCTCAGACCACTTCATCATCTCACGTCTGTAGGTCCAGTCTCTGCCCAGGCCAAAACCCAGCAGGCCCTCCATAACTATTGATCTGAGTAAGTGCCGTATTAGCCTAAGATAAATCCAAAAGAAATGTCTAAATGTCCATCACAAGGCTAAGCCACACTAAAAAGACAAATGAAAACAAGGGCACCTGGGTGGCTCAGCTGGTTGGTTGGTTAGGCCTCAGACTCTTGATTTTGGTTCAGGTCATGATCCCAGGGTTGTGGGATCAAGCCCAGCGCCGGACTCCTCTGCTTAGGACTCTCTCCCTCCGTCCGTCCGTCCGTCCGCCCCTCTCTTTCTCTCTCTCTCTCTCTCCCTTCCTCCCTCCCTTCCTTCCTCTGCCCCTCTTAAAAAAAAAGCAAAGTCAAAAACCAAAAACACACCACAAAAGCAATTTTTCATGTCATTTGGCCAGTGATATAGGTGTATAACTATTTCCAAAATTTTTGCTCAGTCAGAAGTTCATAGAAGCAAACAATTTTGTTACTATTTAATGTAAAATGTGCAATGGTTCTCAGCAATCAAGCTAGTGATAGCAATTACATGCATTTATAATTATGTACTAAAGATAAAATGTCTAACAATGTCATTACACTAATAAAATGTAAACATTCCTGGGGCGCCTGGGTGGCTCAGTCAATTAAGTGTCCAACTCTTGATTTTGGCGCAGGTCATGATCTCACGGTTCGTGGATTCAAGCCCCCGTCAGGCTCTGCATTGACAACACAGAGCCTGCTTGGGATTCTCTCTCTCCCACCCCCTCTGCCCCTCCCCTGCACACGCCACACAGGTGCCCTTTCTCCCCCTCTCAAAATAACTAAATAAACTTCAAAAAATAAAATAAAATGAAAACATCTCTGAAGCACTTGAAACCTGTTCAGAAGCCGCGCAAACCAAAACAAGTGGCATTTGGTGGTTTCGTTGCCACTTGATTATAAAACTAACAACTTTGTTCAGTTAAATTACATTTATGCTGGAACACAAGACAGGGAAAACCCGAAGGGGCAAGCGTCTAATCCTCCTACAACACTTGTCTAGAGACAACGCCTAGTTTGCTGTCACAAAATTACATGCTAACATGTGTCAATTACACATACATGTATAATGTATGTGCGTAAATTATAACTTACAATCAGTTATTCAGAATCCTTGAGTCATAAAAGCATATTTCACTTTCCATCCGAACTTCCTCCACGTGAGAAAACACAGGCTTGTCACCAGAGAAGTGAGTCTGTCCGTGTATGAAGGCCGCTGCATCGTCCCTACTGCACCTGCTACTGTATCTGAAACGCTCCCTTCTGTATGAGAATGGCAAATACTTGCTCAGTAGATGTTAGTTAGAACCGTTAGAACCATCAAGGAATGATCCCTAGAAAACCACTGAAATTCAAACATTATTACCTGGGGGAAAACTACTAGTTAATACGTAAACAAACCTTTATGAAATTAGATTCACTGAGCCCCAACAGTGACGACCACAGACAAGGTTCCTTTGTGGCTTTACCCTGAAGCCCGACCAGGAAAGGGCTGAGGCAACACCAAGGCAAACCCGAGGAACACGGCACCGAGAGGAAAGCGCATCGAGAGAGAAAGGGACGAAGAGCAAACTCAAAACCACAGCCCTGCGGTCAGAAAAGGGTCTGAACACAGCAGTGCCAGAACCCTGGGGAGGCCTTGCCTGTATTTCTCTCCGGCTTAGGAGAGCCGTCAGCGAAGCCATCAAAACTCCCTCACACCCTTCACTCACACTCAGACTGCTGGCTGCCTGGCAAGACCCAAGGTTCGTCTCCCAGTCAAACACGTCTTGCGCCACGCTGGCTACCGTCTCGAAGACAAAGTGACAGAGCTGTAGAAAGTCAATACACTCAAGTATGCAATATATAAAAACACATATATAAATGCACATAACGTATAACAAATAAAAGAGAAAGGGGTTCCTTATACCACACTTGTGCTTTTTTCCGAAAAGCCAAACTCTGATTTATCCTATTTTTATTATTTTCTTTAATATTTGATTTTTAGGTAATCTCTACACTCAATGTGGGGCTCAAACGCACAACCCCAAGATCAAGAGCCACAAGCTCTTCCGAATGAGCCAGCCAGGCGCCCCTCAATTATCCTATTGATAAATTATTTTCCTATAAAACTCCCAAACACTGCTTTCATTGCAGTAATGTTAAATTTTTGATTTCTACAAACACAGTACTTAGGAGAGGGTTCAAAATACCAGGGTTCAAAGCACTGCTCCTCGGCTCCCTAGCTGCATACCCTTGAGCAAGTGATCTCATCTCCCTGTGCCTTGGTCTCTTCATCCAAAAACAAGAACAGGAAAAGCACCTACCTCACAGGATTGCTCTAAGAACTGAAGATAATACATACAAAGCATTTATTAGTAAACATATTTTTTTAATAAAATACACAAGAAGTCTTATTTGCTGAACAACTGAATTTGTAACCAATTCCTCTGTAGATCCACTAAGCATTTTGAGAGAGAGAGAGAGAGAGAGAGAGAGAGAATCCCAAACAGGCTCTGCCATCAGTGCAGAGTCTGACATGGGGCTCGATCCCACGAACCGTGAGATCATGACCTGAGCAGACAGCAACAGTTGGATGCTTAACCAATCGAGCGCCCCAGTCACCCCTACAAAATGTTAAGTATTAACAGTTATCAGAATAACCTAGGTAGCTTTCAAAAACTGTATTCCTGACAGCCAAATGGCTGGTTAAGAAATATGATTCAGTACTAAAAATGCAAATAATTAATAAACACAGATAAACAAACATACACGCACACTTCAAGCATTTTCCAAATATTCTAAAACACGCATACCACTCTCATAAAAAAACAAGTATTTTTAAACACATAATCTTACTACAGTGAAGTAAATGCATAAACTACTTCTAAAACTATGTTTTCAAGAATATACTTCAAAAATAAACCACAAAAAAACATCACGAATGTTTTCTAACGCTTTCCCAGATTGGCTGGTCTTAATTTTACTGTCCTTGATATTCCCAAGATAACAATTTTCTGAAGGTAATAAGAAAATAATTTTTAAAAACTGAAATCAGCAAATTTAGTACAAAAACACATTAACTATACCAAGAACTCAACAAGGCCACCTTTGCCAAACTTGAATTAAAAACACATTTTTAAATAGTTGAGGTCCTAAACGTTAACTGTAAAAACACTGTCCATGGTACCCCTGGCAAGCTCCACATCTTGAATAAGCAGAAGCTTAGTTGATCGACAAAGGAAATTATTTACAAATTCACTTATTCAGCAAATAGGATTTCTTATCTGTATTTTATTACCCTGATAAATTAAAACAATATGTATACTAATAAATACATTTCATTAAGTGGTCAAAAATAATTATAATCAAAATAATTTAGTCATGCTTTTTATAAAAAGGAAATGGTCACCAAAAAATCAAAGTGAATTTACACCTAGCAGTATGTTAATAACACGATATATCTGTTGCAAAACGAGTTGCCACCGAGTAAATAAATTAATCTTCAGTGTTGGTAATCTTAAACATAAATTCAATATTCTAATATTGTTTTTACCACACGCATTTTTTAAAAGTCATATACTTACATATTACTTTGAAGTCTGAAAATTCCGTATTGTGCGTGGCAGGTTTTAGAATATGATTACTATCTCTCTGTGCTTGTACGCTTATCTGTATCTCAGGAAATACACTAAAACTAAGGGAAAACAGTAGTAAAGAAACATCCTTACCGAGTCAATGGTTGGCATGATTCAGACTTTGAATGTGGGAAGGAGAGAAAGAAAGGACACACAAGTGCCAGAAGACATAAGCCCACACTGAGCAACCCATCCGCCCACCCTAAAACTTGGAATACGTTAGCCCGCGCCGTTCTCTGAACCGGGAACTGACCTGTGGGTGGGAGTGGTCTGTAGCTCAGTCATGCGATGGTATTTTCAATAACAAAAACATAAATTCTGGCATCTTATTACTGACAAGTAAAACTTAAAATAGGTACTCACATAGAAAACAATCAGATATATAAGAACTGCAAAAAAAAATACATGTGGAAATCCACCCTTCCATCATACTGAGCGACATTCACATTTTAAATGAGACGTATGTTAATTTTAGAGCCACAGTTGGAAAATACCATGAATGTTTACCGTGAAGGCTTTAACATCTACCTTCAAATACAAACCAAAATTCAAATACAAACCAAAATCCCTAAGACTAAGTATTGTAGGGCAGAGCTCACAAACCACAGTCTAGGAGTGTCCCCGGGCTTCCCTCAGATCCCTTCCAGTCAACCACAGAGTCAAAACGTGTTCACATGAATCCCGTATTTAGCATCAGCCGCCGTCATTGTGTCGGCACCTGCGCTAATGCTCAAAGCAATGACGGGTCAGACTGATGGCCCCTTAGCACAAATCAAGGCAGCAGCATCGAACTGTACTAAGTCAATGAATTTATCCTGGCTATGAATTCACACTTCAAAAATGGGGGTGCGGTTTCACTGACGAGTGTCTTTGATAAAACAGAAAAAAATGACTACTTTTATGAACATCTGACTCCCGAGCACACGTTGGTTCAATAACCTGTGCCCCACGCCAGGAAAAACTCTCCGTGGGCCACACCCCAAGTGTCATGGAGCTCTCAAGAAAGAGCACCTGGGACCTGCCCACGTCGTGAGCAGACCGAGCCCATTTTTCCACGGGCTCACGCTTTCACGTGCAACGGTGACCGACGAGCCGCATCTACAGGGGCCTGCGCGTCTGGCAAGCACTTCCTCACACGTGGACGAGCAGGCCTGGCCCTCCAAGGGCTGCCAACTATAAAATCTGAGCTTTGGTAGGAAGTTGACTTTTTTCTGATCCACCGTAGTATTAACAAATGTGATATTTTGATACTGTTTAAAGAAACGTGTCAACACTCAGAAAATCCACCTAAGTCAGTGAACCAGTATTTCCTAAACGGCCAATGCGCGACAACAAAACCATGCGTGGGTAAAAGATACATTCAAAGAACAAGACAGACAAACTCTAATGTAACAGAACATAAAAAATATTTTTAAAGGATCTTGAAAAGAAGAATGAGCAGCAGAAATTGAAATACTTAGGCTCAAACCAAAAACCTTCATATAACTGATTCTCTTATCACCCATGTCTCTTAAAAACAATCACCCCAGGGGCGCCTGGGTGGCGCAGTCGGTTAAGCGTCCGACTTCAGCCAGGTCACGATCTCGCGGTCCGTGAGTTTGAGCCCCGCGTCAGGCTCTGGGCTGATGGCTCGGAGCCTGGAGCCTGTTTCCGATTCTGTGTCTCCCTCTCTCTCTGCCCCTCCCCCGTTCATGCTCTGTCTCTCTCTGTCCCAAAAATAAATAAAAAACGTTGAAAAAAAAAAATTAAAAAAAAAAACAAAAAAAAAAACAAACAAAAAAAAACCACAATCACCCCAAAAGTCACCCCAAGTTTTTGCCAATACAAAAATTCATTAAAGTGAAAATGTAATGTAGCCTAAAAACTCATTAGAAAGCTCACATAAAATCACGGTACTGGTTACAAGCACTGGTCTAGAAGTCGGCTGCACTCAGAAAGTCATCAGATAATACATAAAAATAACATGTTTGAAAGACATCTTCCCCATGCACAGGCTTTATACCAAACACGTACACAGAAGTCACACGGTTTAAGAATACAATGGTTTTTAAATATTTGACTGTATCCGACAGTATTTGCATTTTTGCTCCCTCCTCGTTTTCTCAACATATGGAACCAGATTCAAAGCAACGGGAAAAATGGACAATCTGAAGTCTCAGCACCAAAACCGTGACTGATAACAGGGCACAAAAAGAAATTATAAGACAAATTTTATTGGTTCTCTCATAAAAATCAGGAAATGAAAAGAACAGTAAGTAGGTCACCATGGAAAGTACCACTGATAGCAAACAAGAGTAAAGAGAAAGTACATTCTTACAAGGAACAACAGTTTACATTTGGAAAAAGCAAAAATCTAATCTTCTATTAGCAAAACATGTACGGAATCAAGCAACGGAGAACAATAAGCTACAATTCTGAACATAACAAGCTGGCTGGGCTGCTCCGAACCAATAAACACCCAAACAAGACTAACGAATGAGCATTTTTTCACGGGTCTTCGTTTTAGGAGTCAAACCGTCTTTTACTACATAAACAGTAAGACTCTCAGATGAAATTTTAGAAAGCAAGACAAGACTTCTACCCGTCATGCCCTTGTCAGCACGGATGGTGAGAAGCTACACTCAGCAGCGCTCTGCCCCCTGGCGGTGTGCTTCTGGCTCCCCAAATGGAGGATGGCTTCAAAAACACAAAGAAAGGGGCGCCTGGGTGGCTCAGGCGTGGAGCATCCGACTGCAGCTCAGGTCGTGATCTCGTGGTCCGGGAGTTCGAGTCCTGCGTCGGGCTCTGTGCCGACAGCTCAGAGCCTGGAGCCTGTTGCGGATTAGGTGTCTCCCTCTCACTCTCTGCCCCTCCCCCACTCACACTCTGTCTCTGTCTCTCAAAAATGAATAAATATTTAAAAAAATTAGAAAACACAAAGACAATATCTGATATTCTATAAAAATGGTCTTGTCCGTTCTGCCTAGGTCAACTGGGCACTAGCAGCAATAATAAACTTAAGGAAGTTTGAAACGTCAGAAACTGAAAAAAGTTTAAGCAAATTCATCTCGTTCACACCTAGAGTTAACGCAGACAGTTCCAGTTTACTCCTCTTGTCCTGGCAGAATTATTACTCACGTATGTTCCATACGGTTCTCTCTTAACGATAATGCCACGACAACATTTAAAAAGCAACTCCCAACATGGAGGAAACGTACTTCAATATAATAAAGGCCACATATAACATACCCACAACTAATATCCTTAACTGTGAAAAGCCAAAAGTTTTTCTTCTAAGATCAGGAACGAAACGAGGACGCGCACTCTCTCCATTTTTATTCATCATACTATTTGAATCCTATTGGAATAAATGTATTCGGTAAAGTTGCAGGACACAAATACACAAACATCTGTTGCATTTCTATGCACCATTAATGGACTTCAAAAGAGAGATTAAGAAAACAATCCCAGGCACAATTGCACCAAAAATAATAAAATACCTAGGTATAAATTTAGGCAAGGAGGAGAAAGACCTATACACTTATAGCTACAGACGCTGATGAGGAGAAAGACCTATACACTTATAACTACAGACACTGATGAAAGAAACGAAAGACAACACAAATGAAAAGATATATCATGCCCACTGGTTGGAAGAATATTCTTCCAATGGAAGGGTTCCCAACCTGAGGGAAGAATCTGGTTAAAACGTCCATACTACCCAAAGCAATCTATAGATTCAATGCAATCCCTATCAAAATACTCAAGGTATTTTTCACAAAACTAGAATAATTCTTAAATTTCTATGGAACCACCAAAGACCCCAAACAGTCAAAGCAATCTTGAGAAGGAAGAACGAGACTGGAGGTATCATGCTCCCTGGTTTCAAACTCTACCTATGAAGCTGCCAAAACAGTATGGCACTGGCACAAAAACAGACACACAGATCAATGGAACAGAACAGAGAATTCAGAAATAAACCCACATTTATACAGCCAATTAATCTTCACCAAAGGAAAAGGAATTATACAACCCAGAAAAAACAGTCTCTTCAATAAATGGTGTTGGGAAAACTGTACAACTACATACCAAAAAATGAAACCAACCGGGCCACTTTCTTTTACCATATACAAAAATAAACTCAAAATGGATCAATAAAAACTTATCTATAAGATGGGAGACTATAAAACTCCTGTAAGAAAACTCAGGCAGTAAATTCTTGGATCCTGGTCTGAGCAGTATCTGTTTGGATTTGTTTCTTCAGACAAGGGCAACAAAAGCAAAAATAAATGAATAAAACTACATCAAATTAAAAAGATTCGGCAGAGCAAAGGAAACCATCAAAAAAAAAAAAGGGGGGGGGGGGTAATGTACACAATGGGAGAAAATACTTGCAAACCACCTATCACATATACCCAAACAAAGAGTTCACACAATGCAATAGTGAAAAAAAAAATCAATTAAAAAATAGGCAGAGATTTTTTTTTTATCTGGGGGCACCTGGGTGGCTCAGTCGGTTAAGCGTCCGACTCTTGATTTCGGCTCAGGTCATGATCCTGATCAGGGTCTGTGAGTTCGAGCCCCATATCGGGCTCTGCGTGGCCAGCGCAGCGGCCAGCGCCGACCCTGATTAAGATATTTTCTCTCTCCTCTCTGCCCCTCCCCACTCGTGCGCTCTCTCTCTCTCTCTCTCAAAATAAATAAACATTTTTAAAAAATGGGCAGAAATTGTGAATGGACATTTTTCAACGTTTTTTATTTTTATTTTTGGGACAGAGAGAGACAGAGCATGAATGGGGGAGGGGCAGAGAGAGAGAGGGAGACACAGAATCGGAAACAGGCTCCAGGCTCCGAGCCATCAGCCCAGAGCCTGACGCGGGGCTCGAACTCACGGACCGCGAGATCGTGACCTGGCTGAAGTCGGACGCTTAACCGACTGCGCCACCCAGGCGCCCCGTGAATGGACATTTTTCAAAAGAAGACATACAGAAGGCCAACACGTGCATGAAAAGATGCTCAACATCAGTCCTCATCAGGAAAACGCAAACCAAAACCCCAAGAAGCTACACTTCACACCTGTTAGGGTGGCCGTTACCCAAGAGACAAGAAATAACAGCTGTTGGTGAGGATGCGGAGAAGAGGGACCCCTCGTGCACTGTTGGTGGGAATGCAAAGTGGTGCAGCCACTGTGGAAAACAGTACGGAGGTTCCTCAAAAATTTTTAAATAGAACTACCCACCATACAATCCGCAACTCCACTTCTGGGTATTTATCCAAAGAAAACCAAGAGACTAATTCAAAAAGATACAGGCACCCCTCTGTTCACTGTAGTCTTATTTACTACAGCCCAGATATGGAAGCAACTTCAGTGGTCATCAATGTATGAATTTGAATAAAGATGTGGTATACATACACCATGGATTATTACTCGGCCATTAAAAAAAAATAAAATCTTGCCATTTACAACAACATGGATAGACCTGGAGAGTATTATGCTAAGTAAGTCAGAGAAAGACAAATACCGTATGACTCCACTTATGTGAAGTCTGAAAAGCATTAACAAACACCACCAATGACAACAAAAATAGAAATAGACTCAAAGATACATAAAATAATTGTCAGAGGCGAGAGGGGGTGGAGGAGGGACAAAAGAAGGGAAGGAGAGTGAAAGGTACAAACTTCCATTTGCAAGATAAATACGACCTGGAGATATCATGCACAACGTAGGGACTTTAGTTAATAACACGTAACAACTCTGAACGGTGACAGGTGGTAGGCAGATTTATTGTGGAATCTCCTCCTAATGTCCGTAAATGGGTACGAATGCTGGGTCACTATGTTGTATACCTGAAACTAATAATGTTGTATGGCAACCGCATTTTCATCACTCTCACTCACTCACTCTCACACACACACACACACACACACACACACACACACGCCACAGTAAAGCGTGCTGTGTGTAAATGAACGTAAAAACATGACCCTGCAAACAAGTGCAACAGAAGTTCACGTCACTTTCTGTAGGCCACGCAATGTAATTTTCTTTGACACCAAATTTTTTTTTGAACAAAAGTACAGAAGTCTTGGCTACTTTCCAGTCACAGTAAGCTACTCAATTTCAGTTCCTCTAAATAATTTCATTCATGACACACACCTGTAAACTTGCAAGTATGAAACTTCAAATTATCCTTACGTTCTGGAGTCAACTATCAGGAAAATATCTTCGACGTGGGCTATTTCACCTTAAAAAGTACATGTACTTCCTAAGTTAAATTATAACACAATTTTGGTCAATCACATATGCCAAAATGCCGAGTGAAGTTTCACATTTGTATTGTTGCTAGAACCAAACCTCGACCAGATGACCGAGACGGGCAAAGGAAAGCCCTCACGAAACCCCTCGCCAGCCCTCGGCCTGCTTGATTTAGCCCCGAGGCAGGACTGGAAACGTTAAGACAAGCTTCTGCTCATTCACAGTAATGCATAAAGACGGTCCAGCTTTGACAACATGCCCACACCTGCCATCAACTCATACATACGGGGATCCTAGCTAGAAGCCCACCGATGGATTCTTAGGTCCGCCAGCCCTCAGTGGCAGCTAACAGGCGGGGGGTGCACCCCGACCTGGCTGATGGGTCTGGGAGATGTGGCCGAACTGCTTAGAATCTAACTCAAGTGTACACGTAGGTCAATTCTTCAGCTCTCTCCTAGGCTTCTTCGAGGTGAATGAGCATATCCTAACCACAATCGGCCAGGAAAATAAGAGAAACAGCAAACTTTTGAACAAAAATCAACAGAATTTACCTAACCTGAAAATAATTTTCAGTTATTCAAGAGATCAGTTTAGCTTTATGTACCATGAGTAGTATTCATATCCATTTCATTTACAATAAAGGAGAACAGATTTACATCACGATAATTGCTAGGATTACTTTTTGGCATTTTCTGACTTCATGCCTAAGCTCAAGTCTGGTAAAACTGTTCATAAACAGAATCGCCAATGCCTGGTAATAACGTTTGGCGCACAACTGCTCGATTAAATCCTTAACGACATAACACCAAGCCTTCTCTTCTGCAGCTTCCCACCAACTTGGTACATGCCCTGACCGTCTGTGACTCTGACTCTTTCAAGAAGACGGCAGAGCCACTTCCACTGCTGTGCTATTAACCGCAACCAAAACTTGACAGTTCTAGAAAAGACCAGTTACAACAGTTACCCGCCATTAAGTCTATAAACTGCAGAAATTAAAATTAGTTTTCATCGGCAAGAGGAGAGCAAATTGAAGCTGGGCTCGATGCGGTTTCAATTTAAGACGTGAGACGATGTGAGACAAGGGTTTCACCTCAGACTGACCGGCTCACACCCATACAGACCTAAAACTCAACCAGTTATTACAGGAAAGAAAGGTTAAAAAAAAAAAAAAAAAAGGTTACAACCACCACTGAGTTCCAAGTCAAAAAACAAAAGACAGAGATGCCTATAAATGCTACAAACACATCATCGGCCACTGCCTGTATCATTATGTATTAGTCACCAACAAAAGGGATCTTCTGAAGTATCGATGTTCAACAGCCCAACTGCTGCTTTCAAAACAGTCTCAAATACAGTTCAGGGGTAGGATGCAGCATAGGTACAACCTAAGTACCAGTCTGGAACACAGATGGAGCTATAAATTATGCGACTTAGCACTACTTCCTACTCCACCTCTGCTGACAAACCAGAAGTTGTTTTTTACGCACACCTCTGGGTAACACGAACCACCGCATTACTTCCCCAGATTAACCAGAATATTAAAATATGGCACATTCACCTTCAACAAAGCACATGTGGGTGTCTGTGCAAATTCTAGATTATTTTTTCCCATCGGGGCGAAAAGAAGACAATGAGCTCAATAAATTATTTTTAAAAAACCGACTTTAAGAACTACCTCGCGAAGTAAAAGGGTCCACCGCCTAGAATAGTCTTTGCATTTAGGTGTAACCTTTATGCAAAAGAGAAACACGTGAAAAGATAAATCTTTAAAAGCCCAACAAATACATTGCAGTCAGTTTTTAAGATGCATATGCCCCACGTTTGGTCAGGAGTAAAGGTGAGGACGCCGTATTCACCGCTGCTTTTCCACAAGAGTAAATTCCTAAGCTCTTGCTCTCATGAAATCAGGAAGAGAAACACAAACCAAGGGCTACAACGAACGACAAGACTGGGACGAGTTAAACAAGAGAACGCCACAAGCCAGAGGGAGACCTCTGGGCAACCAGAGAAGCCCTCTCCCGCGAGGGCAGAAGTGAAGATTAGCAAGAAGTGTTCTACCAGGACAAGTAGCAAGAAATCACGAAAAGAAAGCAAGCCTCAATATTAAGAAAAGAACAGGACTAAAAAGCTTTAAGATTTTATTAGGAGCCATCGTTTTCCACAGGAATCAAGACCTTAATTCAACTTAACACCAATCTCCTAGTGATAAAATATCAACGTTAAGTTTAGATCAACTCTCGTTTTAAAATTCCAAAAGAATCTAGGAGCCAAGTGAGGAAGGGGTTGAAAAATACGCGGTAAGATATGACCTGCTTTTTGCGTGGAAGCTCTCCTTTTACACATAAATGTGAATCCGAAAGAAAAAAGTAAACTTATTAACCAGGTCGATTTTAGGACGTACTCAGATTTTCTTAAAAAGTAACGTAATCCAAACACCAAGTTTATCAATTTACTAAACACAGAAGCCACAGAATTACCAGTGATTATCAGGATTGCCCAAAATCACCAGTCACAGACGATTAACATAGTTATACAATTTGATAACAAATACTGATCACTGTACCCTCCTCCTCAGAAAAGCAAACAACAGAAAATAAACCACAACTATACTCTCCTATCCGTACATGGAAAGATTATCCAAATATTTAAAGATAAGGAGGCTTAAAGCGCATTGTTAAAGTCAAATTCTGGAGTAAATTTGCCTAACATTTATTGAAAATAACAAAGGCCTAGATCGTGCTTACGTTCTTGTAGAAAACTAACGAAAATGATTTGTGATGGCCAGAGTAACAATTCATCATCAGATGGTACAAACTTCTAGATATGAGTTTAGATACAGCAATGGGAACCCGTGAGCCTTGAAACATTGGTTTAGAGAAACACTAACATGAAAGTTTACCTGCATCATAATGAAAAACACAACATGTTAAATGTGAAAGTCAACTTCCAAGGCCAGAATAAATTTAATAGTATGCAAAGATTCCCCAAAAAACTTAATATTAAGCATGAACGAGGTTCTAGAGAATGAAAAAACTAATATAAATAACACAAAGACATTTTTAAAAGCCAATTTTCTTTGTTATGAAAAGCTCTCCCATATAATTCTGGAGGATCATTTCTAAAAAGAGACCAAGCATAAGTGGGGAGAAAAACTAACTGAAATTCACGACCACGATCCAAAATAGTCCTTCAAATTTGCTTTGCTTCAAGACACTTACAGAGGCACTTTTCACCCTCAGAGTAACCATGGAAAATAAAAAGTACCTCTCCAAATGACAGGCCAGTTTTAGTAACTACTAATATCTCTAAGAGAATAGAGAAAAAGTTTCAAGTGAGTGCTTAAAAATGGAATTTTTTGAAACCAATTAACTACAATCTGATTCTGCTTTAGGTTTTTTAACATGCCAACTGAATTCAAAATCTCAAACAGTAAACTGAAATATCTATTACTAAATTGAAAAACTCTTCCTTTTCTCAACCAGACTTGGGAAATCTCTAAAAAACACGATTATAAATAGATTCATTCATACAGAAAAACAAAACAACCACGTTCCAAGAAAATATTTTACATCCGAATTTTTTTAACCAGAGAGAAGAAAAATGAACCCATTGTTCTCAAAGACAACATCGTACGAAGAGTCAAATTCTTGCCCGTCCGTCGCCTTTCAGAAGACGTGCTGGTAAGTCTACGAACGAACACGAGTACGTGTTACCAGTCTGCCTCCTAGGACCTAAGTGAAAATCATTTGGGAGGATGGGCTGTGAATCAGGACTAACTTACCAGGGTGGAAACTGGCAAGCGAAGCTCACAATGCATATTAATATTCAAGCAAGGACTGAGATGAATGGCTCTGCCCAGCAAGGCGGAAGAAATCCCTCCACCGCAGTCAAGACCAAGAGGTTGAACACGGAAACGTCAACGTTACTCAAACGGACGAACTGGCGTCTGGCGACAGGAGAGAATGCTCACGACAATGTTCACCTGTGCCCACTCGATGGGCGCCTGAAGGCTGGTGTGGGAGCAAATAACACCGACCCTGAAGTGGCTGTTGGAGCCAATCAAGACTAGGTGCTGGGAAAACAGTCCCCCCGGAGTGCTGGCGCCCGGTGCAAGGTGCACCGCACGGCTACGCCCGGGATCCGCACTCGCCCGCAAGCGTTCACGTCCACCCTAACCCGCACGACCCCTCCGGTCCCGGCTGAGCGGGACTCGAACCCAGCCCGCAAAAACCCTGGAAAGCCTTCCAGCCGCTCGGCCATAAACAACTGCCATTGTCCTGGGCCAGGAGCGAGTGTGACTTCCTCCTCTTCCCGGGAGCACGCCCAGGGCTGGGCGCCCCCCGGCGAGGCCCGGGAGCCGCCGAGCGACCCTGCCCGGCCCCGCCCCCGCCCCGCCGGGTCACCGCGGACGCCCGCCCCGGGGCCCGGCCCGGCGGGGGGAGGGGCGCTCCGGCTTCAACCTGGGAGGCCGGCGACGAATGCGAGAAAGCCTTTCTTTCCAAGGGAGTTCAATTCCGGGCCGCGTTATCAGCAAATGCGCACGATTAGAACTTTCCTGATATTTACTCTACTCTCGCGGCTGGCAACCCCCGAGTTTGCAAACCCACTGGAGCAAAACACCGCCGGTCACATGCTCGCCCGAGTGACAAAGGTCCGCGCTACCCACAGCCCGGAGCGCCGCGGACCCCGCGCCGCAGTCAGGGGGAACCGCGGTAAAGTCACGCCCGCCTCCCGCCGCAGGGCCTCTCGGCCCGCGACCCCCGCGCCCGGCCCGCGACCCCCCGCCCAACCGCGGCCCCCCCCCCCCCGGAGCCCGGCCCGCGCCCCCCGCGTTCGGCCCGCCGACCCCGCCCCC